>NC_057794.1:163395535-163396176 GCF_018294505.1 Triticum aestivum
TACCTAATTGTTTAGAGAGCTAAATGACCGTCAAATTGAAAATCACTAGAAAATGAACTGTGAAAATGTTGAAACTTGGCATGGTATCATCATTTCACCCGCATAGCATGTGCGAAAAAGTAGAGAGGGTCACGGCAAAAACTGGACGCACTTCGTGTACAAACTGCACAATCTCTTTCGGAGTATCAGGGTTTCGGACGAGAACTCATCTGTTACATGGGCACTTCAATGTTTTTTAAACTTATTTCAACTCCGAACTTCTTGTGTGTTCAGTATGCAGTATTCAAAGTGACGTCATCAATTTCCAACATGTTCTCACATCATTTGCTGATTTTCAGTCATTTACCTAATTGTTTAGAGAGCTAAATGACCGTGAAACAGAAAATCACTACAAAATAAACTGTGAAAATGTTGAAACTTGGCATGGTATCATCAATTCACCCGCATAGCATGTGCGAAAGAGTACAGACGGTTACGGAAAAACTGGACGCACTTTGTGTACAAACTGGACAATCTCTTTCGGAGCATCAGGGTTTCGGACGAGAACTCATCTGTTACATGGGCACTTCAATGTTTTTTAAACTTATTTGAACTTCGGACTTCTTGTGTGTTCAGTATGCAACATTCAAAGCGACGTCATC
>NC_057794.1:163396238-163398664 GCF_018294505.1 Triticum aestivum
GTCATCAATTTCCAACATGTTTTGACATCATTTGCTGTTTTCAGTCATTTACCTAATTGTTTAGAGAGCTAAATGACCTTGAAATTGAAAATCACTACAAGATGAACTGTGAAAATGTTGAAAGTTGGCATGGTATCATCATTTCACCCGCATAGCATGTGCGAAAGAGTAGAGAAGGTCACGGCAAAAACTGGACGCACTTCATGTACAAACTGGACAATCTCTTTCGGAGTATCAGGGTTTCGGTCGAGAACTCATCTGTTACATGGGCACTTCAATGTTTTTTAAACTTATTTGAACTCCGGACTTCTTGTGTGTTCAGTATGCAACATTCAAAGTGAAGTCATCAATTTCCAATATGTTCTGACATCATTTACTGTTTTTCAGTCATTTACCTAATTGTTTAGAGAGCTAAATGACCATGAAATTGAAAATCACTACAAAATTAACTATGAAAATGTTGAAACTTGGCATGGTAACATCAGTTCACCCGCATAGCATGTGCGAAAGAGTAGAGAGGGTCACGGCAAAAACTGGACGCACTTCGTGTACACACTGGACAATCTCTTTTGGAGTATCAGGGTTTCGGATGAGAACTCATCTGGTACGTGGGCACTTCAATGTTTTTCAAAATTATTTGAACTTCGGACTTCTTGTGTGTTTAGTATGCAGCATTCAAAGCGACGTCATCAATTTCCAACAATTTCTGGCATCATTTGCTATTTTTCAGTCATTTACCTAATTGTTTAGAGAGCTAAATGACCATGAAAGTGAAAGTCACTACAAAATGAACTGTGAAAATGTTGAAACTTGGCATGGTATCATCATGTCACCCGCATAGCATGTGCAAAAGAGTAGAGAGGGTCACGGTAAAAACTGGACGCACTTCGTGTACAAACTGGACGCACTTCGTGTACAAACTGGACAATCTCTTTCAGAGTATCAGGGTTTCGGACGAGAACTCATCTGTTACATGGTCACTTAAATGTTTTTTAAACTTTTTTGAACTCCGGACTTCTTTTGTGTTTAGTATGTAGCATTCAAAGCGAAGTTATCAATTTCCAACATGTTTTGACTACATTTGCTATTTTCAGTCATTTACCTCATTGTTTAGAGAGCTAAATGACCGTGAAATTGAAAATCACTACAAAATGAACTGTGAAAATGTTGAAACTTGGCATGGTATCATCATTTCACCCGCATAGCATGTGCGAAAGAGTTGACAAGGTCACGGCAAAAACTGGACGCACTTCGTGTACAAACTGGACAATCTCTTTCGTAGTATCAGAGTTTCGGTCGAGAACTCATCTATTACATGGGCACTTCAATGTTTTTTAAACTTATTTGAACTCCGGACTTCTTGTGTGTTTAGTATGCAACATTCAAAGTGACGTCATCAATTTCCAACATGTTCTGACATCATTTACTATTTTTCAGTCATTTACCTAATTGTTTAGAGAGCTAAATGACCGTGAAATTGAAAATTACTACAAAATGAACTGTGAAAATGTTGAAACTTGGCATGGTATCATCATTTCACCCGCACAACATGTGAGAAAGAGTAGAGAGGGTCACGGAAAAAACTGGACGCACTTCGTTTACAAACTGGACAATCTCTTTTGGAATACCAGGGTTTCGGACGAGAACTCATCTGGTACATGGGCAATTCAATGTTTTTTAAAATTATTTGAACTCTGGACTTCTTGTGTGTTCAGTATGCAGCATTCAAAGCGACGTCATCAATTTCCAGCATGTTCTGACATCATTTGCTGTTTTTCAGTAATTTACCTAATTGTTTAGAGAGCTAAATGACCGTCAAATTGAAAATCACTAGAAAATGAACTGTGAAAATGTTGAAACTTGGCATGGTATCATCATTTCACCCGCATAGCATGTGCGAAAAAGTAGAGAGGGTCACGGCAAAAACTGGACGCACTTCGTGTACAAACTGCACAATCTCTTTCGGAGTATCAGGGTTTCGGACGAGAACTCATCTGTTACATGGGCACTTCAATGTTTTTTAAACTTATTTCAACTCCGAACTTCTTGTGTGTTCAGTATGCAGTATTCAAAGTGACGTCATCAATTTCCAACATGTTCTCACATCATTTGCTGATTTTCAGTCATTTACCTAATTGTTTAGAGAGCTAAATGACCGTGAAACAGAAAATCACTACAAAATAAACTGTGAAAATGTTGAAACTTGGCATGGTATCATCAATTCACCCGCATAGCATGTGCGAAAGAGTACAGACGGTTACGGAAAAACTGGACGCACTTTGTGTACAAACTGGACAATCTCTTTCGGAGCATCAGGGTTTCGGACGAGAACTCATCTGTTACATGGGCACTTCAATGTTTTTTAAACTTATTTGAACTTCGGACTTCTTGTGTGTTCAGTATGCAACATTCAAAGCGACGTCATC
>NC_057794.1:163398943-163410125 GCF_018294505.1 Triticum aestivum
GTGTACAAACTGGACAATCTCTTTTGGAGTATCAGGGTTTCGGACGAGAACTCATCTGGTACATGGGCACTTCAATGTTTTTTAAAATTATTTGAACTCTGGACTTCTTGTGTGTTCAGTATGCAGCATTCAAAGCGACGTCATCAATTTCCAACATGTTCTGACATCATTTGCTGTTTTTCAGTCATTTACCTAATTGTTTAGAGAGCTAAATGACCGTGAAATTGAAAATCACTACAAAATGAACTGTGAAAATGTTGAAACTTGGCATGGTATCATCATTTCACCCGCATAGCATGTGTGAAAGAGTAGAGAGGGTCACGGAAAAAACTGGACACACTTCTTGTACAAACTGCAGAATCTATTTTGGAGTATCAGGGTTTCGGACAAGAACTCATCTGTTACATGGGCACTTCAATGTTTTTTAAACTTATTTGAACTCCGGACTTCTTATGTGTTCAGTATGCAGTATTCAAAGCAACGTCATCAATTTCCAACATGTTCTCACATCATTTGTTGTTTTCCAGTCATTTACATAATTGTTTAGAGAGCTAAATGACCGTGAAATTGAAAATCACTACAAAATGAACTGTGAAAATGTTGAGACTTGGCATGGTATCATCATTTCACCCGCGTAGCATGTGCAAAATAGTAGAGAGGGTCACGGCAAAAACTGGACGCTCTTCGTGTACGAACTGGACAATCTCTTTCGGAGTATCAGGGTTTCGGATGAGAACTCATCTGTTACATGGGCACTTCAATGTTTTTTAAACTTATTTGAACTCCGGACTTCTTGTGTGTTCAATATGCAGCATTCAAAGCGATGTCATCAATTTCAAACATGTTCTGACATCATTTGCTATTTTTCAGTCATTTACCTTATTGTTTAGAGAGCTAAATGAACGTGAAAGTGAAAATCACTACAAAATGAACTATGAAAATGTTGAAACTTGGCATGGTATCATCATTTCACCCGCATAGCATGTGCGAAAGAGTAGAGAGGGTCACGGCAAAAACTGGACGCACTTCGTGTACAAACTGGACAATCTCTTTCAGAGTATCAGGGTTTCGGACGAGAACTCATCTGTTACATGGGCACTTCAATGTTTTTTAAACTTATTCGAACTCCAGACTTCTTTTGCGTTCAGTATGCAGCATTCATAGCGAAGTTATCAATTTCGAACATGTTCTGACTACATTTGCTATTTTCAGTAATTTACCTAATTGTTTAGAGAGCTAAATGACTGTGAAATTGAAAATCACTACAAAATGAACTGTTAAAATGTTGAAACTTGGCATGGTATCATCATTTCACCCGCATAGAATGTGCGAAAGAGTAGAGAAGGTCACGGCAAAAACTGGACGCACTTCGTGTACAAACTGGACAATCTCCTTCGGAGTATCAGGGTTTCGGTCGAGAACTCATCTGTTACATGGGCACTTCAATGTTTTTTAAACTTATTTGAACTCCGGACTTCTTGTGTGTTCAGTATGCAACATTCAAAGCAACGTCATCAATTTCCAATATGTTCTGACATCATTTACTATTTTTCAGTCATTTACCTAATTGTTTAGAGAGCTAAATGACCGTGAAATTGAAAATCACTACAAAATGAACTATGAAAATGTTGAAACTTGGCATGGTATCATCATTTCACCCACATAGCATGTGCGAAAGAGTAGAGAGGGTCACGGAAAAAACTGGACACACTTCGTGTACAAACTAGGCAATCTCTTTTGGAGTATCAGGGTTTCGGATGAGAACTCATCTGGTACATGGGCACTTTAATGTTTTTTAAAATTATTTGAACTCTGGACTTCTTGTGTGTTCAGTATGCAGCATTCAAAGCAACGTCATCAATTTCCAACATGTTCTGACATCATTTGCTGTTTTTAAGTCATTTACCTAATTGTTTAGAGAGCTAAATGACCGTGAAATTGAAAATCACTACAAAATGAACTGTGAAAGTGTTGAAACTTGGCATGGTATCATCAATTCACCCGCATAGCATGTGCGAAAGAGTAGAGACGGTTACGGAAAAACTGGACGCACTTTGTGTACAAACTGGACAATCTCTTTCGGAGCATCAGGGTTTCGGACGAGAACTCATCTGTTACATGGGCACTTCAATGTTTTTTAAACTTATTTGAACTCCGGACTTCTTGTGTGTTCAGTATGCAGTATTCAAAGCGACGTTATCAATTTCCAACATGTACTGACATCATTTGCTGTTTTTCAGTCATTTACCTAATTGTTTAGAGAGCTAAATGACCGTGAAATTGAAAATCACTACAAAATGAACTGTGAAAATGTTGAAACTTGGCATGGTATCATCATTTCACCTGCATAGCATGTGCGAAAGAGTAGAGATGGTCATAGCAAAAACTGGGTGCACTTTGTGTACAAACTGGACAATCTCTTTCGGAGTATCATGGTTTCGGATGAGAACTCATCTGTTACATGGGCACTTCAATGTTTTTTAAACTTATTTGAACTCCGGACTTCTTGTGTGTTCAGTATGCAACATTCAAAGCGACATCATCAATTTCCAACATGTTCTAACATCATTTATTGTTTTTCAGTCATTAACCTAATTGTTTAGAGAGCTAAATGGCCGTGAAATTGAAAATCACTACAAAATGAACTGTGATGTCAGGACCCCGACTCAATGCCACATCGATCTAGCATGTAACACCTCATATCACTTTGCGGCCTCACGCACGGTATTCCCACGGGTCTCGCCTTACCTTTGCCCGGGACCGTTTGCGTCTTTTGGCACACGTATATGATAGTGTCGCTAGCATCCATATGGTAAGGAGCCCGGGCTGACATGGCTAGTCGTAAACCCAAAGTGGCACAAACTTACAGGGACAGGCATCCATGACCCAGCATCGAACGTGTCGGTCATCAGCGAGTGAATCCAGGCTGTAGCACTGGGCTAGCAGGACTCCGGTGAACCGGGCTGTAGCCGGCTAACAGGACTCCGGTATTTATCGCGTGACATTTCCCCGAAGGGACAGACACAGGAACGAAGAAGGACACATGCCGGCCAGCCTAAGTGTTCCGGAGCAGTAGCAAGCTACCATGGCTCAGTGGAAACACTAGGAGACATTTCCCGGTAAGAGAGGCTACTAAGGATAAACAACTAGATAGTCAGATCCCACACATACCAAGCATTTCAATAACATACACACAATATGCTCGATATGTGCAAACACAACATGGCATCACAACATGACTCTACGACTCAAATATTTATTAGGCTCCGAGGAGCGAGATATTACAAACATGGGTCTCATGACCCAACAATCAGAGCATACAAGTCAAAGCACATGCGGAAGCTTAACATGTCTGGGTACAGACATCTATAAATGAAAAGGCTGAGAAGCCTGACTATCTACCAGATCCTGCCGAGGGCACAAGATCGTAGTTGAGGTAACAAGCTAAACATCGAAGTTCACGCGGAACTACTAGTGAGACTGAAGTCTCTCTACAAAAACATAAAATAGGCAAACGTGAGTACAAATGTACCCAGCAAGACTTACATCAGATCTATCTACATATGCATCATTATCAACAAAGGTGGTGGTGGAGTTTAACTGCAGCAAGCCAGCTTTGACTCGGTGGCTAACCTGAACTACGACTGCAAGTAACTCTTTTGAGGTGGCGCACACGAGTCCACATATTCACCATATCAATACACCACTATGGATCCGCTCTCGTCTCCCTACGAGAACGCCATCCATAGCACTCACGCTTATCTTGCGTATTTTAGAGTATCCACTTTCACTTGTCTATGAACTATGCAAGGGGTCCAAGTTTCCATATCCGAGGAATCTGGCTATTCGAATAGATAATGATAACCCTGCAGGGGTGTACTTCTTCACACACACTTTCACCACTTATCGCCCTGTACACGTCATGTACCTCGGCAACCTTCAAGCAGAAGCCGGGCGAGGGAGTCAGCCACGACCTGACTAACCGAACAAGTCTCTAGTCCAGGTTTATCGCCTATTCGGGTTCCATCCGCAAGGAGATCCGGCCGGGGTGTCGCTCACGGCCCCAAATGATGTGAGCAGGGTTCCCAAGCCCAACTCGACGGGTGGATCTACGCTTGGTACACCGTGCGAGTGTGCCTAGTCTGTCCCAAGCCCACCTGTACCAGGTGCCACTTGGTAGACTACTAACACTACCTACAAACACCAGAAACTAGTTCCAACTCCTGGAAAGAGATCAAGTTGATTAATAAGTCGAGAGAGCTTGGAGCGCCTGGAGCCCAATGTGTGGTAGTAACTGATCATGGATCACAAACACAGAACTCAGTTCCTGAGGTCAGCTGCAATGAGACAACCCACCATGTACTCCTACATGGCCTCTCACCGCTACCTTTACCAAATCGTGTTCACACACTTAGCTCACACACAGTAGGACATGTTCACACACCTCTGATTCATCCCCGATGAATCAGACCTGACTCAACTCTAAGCAGTAGCAGGCATGACAAACAAGCATGAATGAGTAGGCACAATAGGGCTCAAACAACTCCTACTCATGCTAGTGGGTTTCATCTATTTACTGTGGCAATGACAGGTCATGCAAAGGATAAAGGGGTTCAGCTACCGCAGCATGTAACAAATATGTCGTTGTTGTCCTAATGCAGTAAAAGAGAGCAGGAGCGGGAGAGTGGGATTTTATCGGAATGAACAAGGGGGTTTTGCTTGCCTGGCACTTCTGAAGATAATATAGCTCTTCATCGGTGTCATCGATCACATCGTCGGTATCACGTCTATCGAAAGGGGGCAATCACCGGCAAACAAGGAAAAACACAATCAATGCAATGCGACAATATGATGCATGCTATGACATGGCAATATGAATGGGTTTTAGGCTAATGCACTTAGCTATGATTTAAATGAAGTTGGTTTGAATACATGATTCAAATTCCAACTCCATATATGGTTATTTAAATGCCCTTTATTTGTTTTGTCCAAAACAGAGGACAAACATTGTTCAAACATGCATGAAAATGGTACAGATGGATTCCTTGAATTTTTCTGATAATTCTTCATATATAAATTATTTAATTTGGACTTACGGTTGAATTTCTATGATTTTTAGAAGTTCATACAATTTTCCGGAATTTCCTGAATTAAATTAAATCCAGAAAATGATTTATGGCGTCAGCACCACGTCACTGTGACGTCAGCAGAGTCAACTGGGCGCCCCAGGTCAAACCTGACCAGTGGGGTCCACTGGTCAGTGACATAGTGCTGACTAGTGTCGTTGACAGGTGGGGCCAGGTCAACGGCCACGTCAGCAGAGTCAATGCTGACGGGTGGGTCCCACTGCTTATGAACTAATCTAAACAGAAAATAAAACTAACCTAAACAGGTGCAAGGGCCCACATGGCAGTGGCTTTAGGGGGGGTTAGTTAGTGCGTCATTAGCGCTAATGGTGGTGCCACGTCAGCGTCGCCAGATTAAGCACCGGCGACCACATCTCGCGGCGGAGGCTCGCCGGAGTTGCTCGGGCTCGCGCTACAGGCGGCGGTTTGCGACGCGGTTGGGTCCTACGGAGAGCTGGGCTCGTGCGCAACCAATGGAGCAAGCCAGATGAGCTGGGGTTAGCTGTGGCATCGGCAGCGGCGAGGGAGGCGGCGGCCGGAGTTCGACCAATGGCGGGTTAGGCGATGCAGGGCACTAGGGGAGGCGTTGGTGCGTGCTACGTGCTCCTGGTGAGGTGTGGAGCACGGTGGTGTGCCCGGCTTCGAGCCACAGTGGCTCTGGCCACGACGGCGACCAGGCACGGCGGCGGCGAGCTTCGGCCGTGGTGGAAGATGGAGCTAGGGGACGGGAACAGAGGGAGCGAGCAAAGAGGAGGCAGCAGGAGCTCACAGGGAGAACGATGAGGTGGTCAGCGAGCTCGGGGGCGTCTTCGGTGCTGCGAATCGAACGGCGGCGATCGCCGGCCGTGGCGATGAAGATGGCGGTGATGGCATGGCTTCAGGGCACCCGGCGTCGCGTGCGTCGTGGTAGAGCTTCCCGGATCCAAGGCGGAGCTCGTGGCCTAACTGGCTGGGCGTGTGGATGCTGGTGGCTCCGGTGGTGCTCGTCGACGGTCTCGGGTGCGTTCGGGGATGAGCGAGGGGGAGAGACAGAGGAGGGAGAGGGGATGCAGCGGGTGAGGGAAAAGAGCGAGGGGACACGGGGCATCGTCGTGGCATTGCTAGGAGGGCCGGGGAAGCAGGAGGTGGCCGGGGCGGCGTCGGCGCTCGCCACCGAGCTGCTTCGGTGCGAGGCGAGGAAGACGACAGGGGGGAAAGCGGCGGTGGGCTGGGCCGCTGGAGGAGCTGGGCTGGCTGGGCTGCCAGGTGAGCAACAGGTAGGTCTTCTGCTCTTTTTTAGCTTTTCTTCTGTTTTGTTTAATTTACTTCCTTTTGCCACTGTTTCTAAATAAAACAAATTCAAAGACAGTGACAAAATTCCCCTGAACATTTTATTTAGCACAATGGAATTATACCAAAGCACATGAAAATGTTTTAGTTATTTGAACATATATTCAGTAATATTTGGATATAAGTTCAAATTCAAAATAGTATTGATTTAAATTCAAAGTCCCAAAATAATTCCTTAAAAATGTTCCTAAATTTTGGTTTGATATATAGCTCTTGCCAAAATTCTCAAACATTGCAAAAGGACATCTTGGAACATAGAATGAGATTTCTAGGGATCTTTGCCCTGCTTTTAATTAAGTTTTTGAGGCTTTCAAAATTCCTCAATTCAAGTTTCAAAAATATAGACATGATGCACACATGAAGCAAGCATAGGTTAGGCCATAACTAGGGATGTGACAACTCACCCCCACTAAACAAGAATCTCGATCCAAGATTCGAGTGTAGGGTAAGATGAAGGGGAAACGCAAACTAGTATAATCTTCTCGATCCAGGGTGCACTTCATAAAAGCGTTGATTCGATCACCATCTTGTCTTGAAGTCTTGCTCTGAGAAATCCTGCTAACATGACATGGAGAGAAGAAGGAGACTCTAGAAGGGTCGATCTTCTCGAAGATCGAACAACTCAGGATTAACTCACGGAATGAGACATAGCAACCTCTCTTGAGCTGAGAGACGAAGCACACATCTAGAGGGATGGAGTGAAACGGATGACGAAGGTTTACTAGGTAGGCAACAATTCCACACCTAAGAGGGTGGTGAACGGTTGTCAACGTAGCGAGGAGTTAAGTTGACATGACACCATAATGATGCACCTTAGGGAAGGTGACTCGAAGATATATCCCCTTAAGTGGCAACAAGAATTACCTTTGATTCAAAGATCATTGAAACTCTTCATACCAGCCTAAGGCAAATCACAGCAATCGATTGGCAGGGGTCGGTAGAATGGCATACTCGGACTTGGATGATGTGGATTACCTTGTTGAAGACAACGTAATGGATGAATTTGCTTATCACCGGAAATGGAAGAGACCCATGGTAGAACGGCACATTGGCGGTGCAAGCTGGGAACAAAATGCAAATGCTGGGAATGATTCTGGTAACTAGGGAAGAACCCAACAACAGAGAGTGAATTCACTGTTTGAAAAGGTCATAGCATTGCCGAGGAAACTGAGAGCAAACCCAGTGAGTGCTGATGATAACACCTAGCTCTTGTGCGTGCTCTCAAGAACTTGAGCATTTCCATAATCATCAAGGTTTTACCAATATCCGTGTCAGGGATCCTGGCAACACAACATACTACCATGATGGCTAATGATGGATGATACAGACGCAAAGGAAGATAACACTTTCTCAGATTTCACCTTAGCGAGGCCAATGAAGCAAAATCTGGATGATCGACCGAGAGACATTTAGCACTCCGCTTCTAATGTTCTCCTTGATGTGCTAGTGTGTCCCATTCATAGATATGGTTTGATAACTAGAACATCAAGTAAAAGGTCGGACTTCGGGAGCTCAAGAATCCATAAGGGGTAACTTATTGGAGTAAAACCCTACGAAATCCTTATGGGGAGGTGGCCAACTTCTTCAATCAAGATACTACAATAATAGGTCTTCCGGCTGGGTGTGTTGGCCATGACATCCACTTAACCGGTTTCAAAGAGACCATTATTATAGTTCTTGGGTAATGTTCCAACAATCATATCTGCCTGAGATTCAGATCTAGTTGGTGTTAGGATATTCCAGACTCATCGAGTCTAGGAAGAAAAAGAAAGTTTGCAACACAATTCGACGAGATGACGTTGCGAGAATCTCAGGAGATGAACTACGATAGCAAGCTCCAAAACATGAGCTGGTTCTGCTACACACATGTGAACATGTTGTCTCAGTCAAACATGATCACATGGTAGTCTTACAATAAAACACTACCGAGTTCGGGGGGGAACCATCTTCGAGGATATCGAAGTCTTGTGCACTTAAATTAGACTTCTTTACCTAGAACAAGTCAATCAGTGGCTTGGTGTGCTAAGAACACATATGGAATGGAGGCGGCCAACCTACCAAACCATAGAATACTTCGCACATATGCATGGCCAAATTGGGATGATTCCAGAGGAGCAAAAACAAACCTTTCTCAAACCCACAGCGGCAACTTGCACCAAATGCACATGAATTAGAGGAAGTCACTTCTTTCATCGAAACATATGCTTCATGCACGGAACATGAAGATAATGCTTATAGAAGTTTCCAATAATAGCTTAATGTTCAACAAAATCATGGAGGAGATAAGGATGTTGTCAATGGGCTCAACAACAATTCATCCGGGTTCCCTTTTTAAAAGGAATTCCATAGTTAAGTGAACACGGCGATAGCATTGGTCAGACCAAAGAATATAATGGTGTATGCTCGAGGAAAAACCACGAGTAAGACAACATTACGAGCATCGTTGGTTCTGATTTGATTTGACGATAGCCCACACTCAAATCAAAGGATTGATAAGACAATAGGTCCAGCAACTGATCACAGGGACCAATCTATGAAGATATCATCTTTCTTCAACACACACTACACAAGAATATCCCTTTGGAACGAACTAAGTCAGGCAAGCTTTTATCTTCCAACTCTCCAAGTTGTTGTCTAGCTTAACCAACTAGCTCGGGGATATCTAACACCGATTCTTGGAGAGAAGGTGGTTCATAAGAAACCAACTTGATCACGAGCTCAACATAACGGTCAGGTGACGACCTGGTGATACTTCCGAGAAGACATTCAGAAAATCATGAACCACCGGTATGTTACTAAGCTCGAGAACAATCTCGCTTTTGAGGGCAAGACGATATGATCAAATGAGTGAGGACTTGACAAAATCCTAACTCATCAATCAAAGAGTGCACCAGGGAATAAGGACTAGGTAGCACAATCTACCTTAGAATGGTGATTCAATAACCAACATGCTAAGAATGAGAATATTGTCCTTTAACTACCAAGCAACAAGGTTGCTAGGAGTATTGATTTCACACATCACGATTCACTTGTCGACATTCCGGTTACAATAACACAGGAACCGAGGAATGAACAATGATGGCAAGAAGTATCACTGTACCAAGAGTTCATAGGGTGGTGTGCAATTCTCATGACAATTCTGACATAAAGGGGGTAACACTCCAAGGTAGAACAGAACAAAGCTGAATTGGCATTTTGATCTGCGGAATACAACTGCTTTGACCCAATCCTCGATATGGATGAGGCACTGGAGTTTGTTTCTCCTAGTCATTCCGGAATGGAATGGCTTAACAGACCACAGAGATAATAGGGCATCGATGAACACAAATGCACATATACTCTTGGTTATCAACTGATAGAGGATGGTCGGGATACGACTAAAGAGAGCAACTCAAGGGAACATATAACTTTTCGAGTTGTGGAGGCATGGATTAGCATGTCGAACGATTTCAACATAGTTCTTCCGGATAACCCATGCAGAAAGGTTGAGCTGGCAGAGTCACAATATCGCATGGAGAACTCATCGAGAGCACTCTTGCTGTCATCTATTGGTTCAGAAGAACTCGTGCCAAGAATGGTTCATGGTAATTGGAAGAAGGATGTACCACGAACCTCGAGGACTATCGCAAGTTACTAATATCCTAAAGGAACTAGCAAGCACTATCAACATGAAGTAAGTAGAGTGAATCTCGGGTTCAAAACCCAGGAATAGAATACCTACTACTATGTAGCATCACGAGATGCTTCCGAGAATAAAGGCCAGAATCATCACACTGGGAACACAAATCATGGCTAGACCACTAGATAATCCCCGGAGACACCTAGGGTCATAATAATAACTCCAACATAAATATCAAGGCAATGGGATACCTCAACTCAACAATTAGTGTGATTGAGCTGGCATAAAGGAACATCGAAACCAGAGGGAAAGGATTTGCAAATGCATCAGACTCTTTGGAGACCTGGGATGACTCGGACAGCATAACGGCTGTAAATGCTCAAAAAGATTTGAGACATTCTGTCACATCCTAGTTAGTCATGCATTAGAGTGTTGCATCATGTTTACTCTTTCATCAGAAACTTGAAATGGGGATCTGTGAAACCCTCAGAATCATTTTGAAAATGACCCAAATAAAAATTTCTCCAAAAAGGTCCAAGAAAATGCTCATGTTGCTCTCTGAAAATATTGGACAGAGATAAAAATCAAACCAATATTTTTAAGAGCTCATAGGTATTTATTTTGGGCATTTGGAATTAATGCATAAATATTTGCATTGGAAATATATTAGTTATATATATTAATATATGTCCAAATATTATGCCAATTATAAAGGAGCTCTGGAATAATATATCTAGCTCCTGCAAAAATTGGCATAAGTTAAATAAATGATTTACTATTTTATTTAAATCAAAACAAATGTCAGAAATTAGAAAACAGAAAATAATTATCAGGAGGAGCTTACCTGGGCTCCTCCACTGTGCGGCCCAGCCAGCTGGCTGGCCCATCCAGCAGCCGGCCCAGCCCACCTCCCTCCTCTGTCGTCTTCGTCCCGACAGAGGGAGGGGAGTGTGGCCGGCGCGCGCGCGCGCCACCGCGCCACGCCACCTGCTCGCCTGCCTGCCTGCCCTCCCCTCCTCGCTCGATGCCCCGGACGACGCCAAGCCTCCCCCCTGCTCTCTCTCACTCTCCCCCGGCTCTCCCCTCCTCTTCCTCGCTCTCTCTCTCA
>NC_057794.1:163411414-163420261 GCF_018294505.1 Triticum aestivum
GTTCTGCCCCCGAGGAGTACCGTGATTACCCTAACGAAGAACCGTATCCGTGCATCGAATCATCAGGCAAGCAACCAACCATTTGATCATATCGATACAATCCCATGTTCTCGCTCCTGCTCTCTTTTACTGCATTAAGACAACGCGTTTCAAACTGCTGTGTGCTACGGTAGTTGAACCCATTTCCTCTGCATGACCTGTCATTGCCACAGTAACTAGATGAAACCCACTAGCATGTGTAGGAGTTGATTGAGCCATATGTATGTGTTGTTCCTACCTTGCTATGCCTGCTATGCTTAGAGTCGTGTCAGGTCTGGTTCATCTGGGTGATGGGCTAGAGTGAAATGATTATGTCGGTAATGAGAGTGGTGTGGTGAACACGATTTGGTAAAGGTATCGATGAGAGGCCATGTAGGAGTACATGGTGGGTTGTTTCATTGAAGCCGACCTTAAGCACTGAGATCTGTATGTGTGATTTAAGATACAGCTACTACCATGCATTGGGCCCTGATATATGACCCCGCTCGACTTCTTATTCACCCTAGCTCTCTGTCCAGGAGTTGCAAGTAGTTTCTGGTGTTTGTAGTCTACTGGAGGCCGTGGACAGTGCTGACCGTAGGGGTGGGCTGTGATGCGGTAGGTACGTGGCCGGGTGTACCGAATACTCGTTAGGTATCTCGGGAACCTTGTTCACATCGTTCGGGGCCGTATGGGAAACCTCGGCCGGACTCCCTGCGGATGGAACCTGAATAGGCGATAAACCTGGACTAGAGGCTTAAGTGTTTAGGTAGGTCGTGGTCTACACCCACGTCGGCTTTCGCTTGAAGTCTGCCGAGCACATGTCGTGTGCAGACGCTAAGTGGTGGAAACATGTATGAAGAAGTACACCCCTGCAGGGTTAACATGATCTATTCGAATAGCCGCGTCCGCGGTAAAGGACTACTTGGTTGCCTATACAGTTCATAGACAAGTAAATGGAAACTACTAAAATTCTCAAGATAAGTGTGAGTGCCGAGGATGGCTCTTCCGTAGGAAGACGGAGGTGGATCCTTGGTAGTGTATTGAAGTGGTGAGTAGTGGACTCGTGTGCGCAAAACCATTTCAAGTGGGAGTATCGTAGGATAGTCTAGCCAAGAGTCAAAGCTGGCTTGCTGCAATAACTCCACCAACCCTTCTTGATAATATGCATGTATGTAGGATCTGATGTAAGTCTTGCTGAGTACCTTTGTACTCATGTTGCTATAATCTACATTTTTACAGAAGATGCTGCAACCCCTTCTGATGGGTTCTATGTAGACGTTGACATCAACGAGTAGGCTAAAGACCCAGGTGGTGACCCTGAGCTTGTGATGGACCACGTAGTATAGCTAGGCTTTCCAAGCCTCTTTTATTTTACTAGTTGTCTGTACTCAGACAAGTTACTTCCGCTGCTGGCTTGTATGACTGTATGACTTGTATGTTGGGTCGTGAGACCCGTACCTTTGTGTATGTTATGTATGGCTCCCTGAGCCTTAAATAAAGTACTTGTGTCATAGAGTCATGTTGTGATGCTTCGTTGTATTTGCACATATCGAGCATATTGTGTGTATGATTGAAATGCTTGGTATGTGTGGGATCTGACTATCTAGTTGTTTATCTTTAGTAGCCTCTCTTACCGGGAAATGTCTCCTAGTGTTACCTCTGAGCCATGGTAGCTTGCTACTGCTCTGGAACACTTAGGCTGGCCGGCATGTGTCCTTCTTCGTTCCTGTGTCTGTCCCTTCGGGGAAATGTCACGCTTTGAGTACCGGAGTCCTGTTAGCCCGCTACAGCCCGGTTTACCGGAGTCCTGCTAGCCCAGTGCTACAGCCCGGACCCACTTGCTGATGACCGACACGTTCGAAGCTGGGTCATGGATGCCTGTCCCTGTAAGTCTGTGCCACTTTGGGTTTACGACTAGTCATGTCAGCCCGGGCTCTTTATCATATGGATGCTAGCGACACTATCATATACGTGAGCCAAAAGGCGCAAACGGTCCCGGGAAAAGGTAAGACGACACCCGTGGGAATACCGTGCGTGAGGCCGCAAGGTGATATGAGGTGTTACCAGCTAGATCGATGTGACATCGAGTCGGGGTCCTGACAGCGTTGGCATCAGAGCCGGACTGCCTATAGGTCCTCCAAGCCAAACTGGTCGATGTTGAGTCTAGAAATTCTTTAGTTATATGTAGGGGAATTGTTTGTGGGTTGGAACGTAAGGCTCTTTTTACTCCTCTATCTTGTGACATTCTGATCTGAGTCAGTCCATTCTTCCACCGGGGTTAAGGAATTAGGATTTGTTCTCTCTATCAGGATCACGAGTTACTAATCAGTAGTACCTTATAAGTTTGATGGTTACAAGCCTAGTTCAGTCTACTACCACATTATGTTGCTAGAATGGTTTCAGAACTTTGATATGATGATGTTGAGTGTGTACGAAATCCTTTGTCAAATGTCTCAAAATCCTTTGTGAGCATTTACAGCTGTTATGCTGCCAAAATTTTGCTAGAAATTCTAATGCTCTTGCATTATGATTGTGCTTTCAGATGGCCACTCGCGACCTCAATCAAGTGGTTCGCCTGACTCGATGCCTAGATGTACCCGGCCATACTGCCAAGTTGGTCAGGGTAATGACTGAAGCTGGATACCGTTGGTATCCTGAGTACACGGTCGAAGAGCAATTCCGAGACTTTAATCAAAGCCAGTATCTCTGCACTGTTAGGATATTTCCATCTTATCCTGGATCCACCGAGCCTCTTCACTGCTCCTATGGACTCGGGGTTACTATTGAGATGGCTGTGCAGGACGCCGCCTACTCTATGATGACCATTATGCGAGTCAGATCTGGTTTATTTCGGGACTCTGATTTCCGGTATATGCCAGGATCACTTCCGGGAGCACAAGGGTATCTCCAGGCTATCTATGCTGACCCCACTCAGGAGGATTCACGGACTCGCACCACTGCCGAGATGCTCGAGGATAAGGACCGTGAAAATCGGGCCTTAAGGTTAGAGCTCTTCAATACCCGTGCTGACCACTGGGCCACTTTGACTCGGTTCGCACCGGCGGTGCAAGCTGGATTCTCAGATATGCGCGATCTCTATCCTGTGACATCTGCTCTGCCAGACGTGATGGTTTGGCGTGATGTAGGAGGCATCACCCCACCTCGCGGTCCCCGCAGGCCACCGTCTGTTGGTCCAAGGCCTCATCCTAGCCCCTATGGTCCACAAGCTCCGCGAGACCGTCTGTTTCCGGATGATCATGTTGAACTTCCAGGCTATGGAGGCGACTTCTACGAGGACTACTACGGATCGGTCTGAGTTAGTGGTAGTATCACTAGTTCGCACTAGCTGTGTCGTCTATCGTCCCGCGTGACTCGTGGGATATGACCTAGTTTGTACTCTTTCCGGAGGAGTAGAAAAATAATGTATAGGAGCTTGGAATGCCTTCGATGAGATGTAATCCTTTTCTCACCGTAATAGTACTTTGTTTGGTCTTGTACTAAACCTTGTATGGTGTGTATGACGATGGAATAAAAGAAGCAGTTTCTGTTTTTACCATGTCATACGGATGATCATCTTGCATTTCGAGTTATTCCTTACATTCTGTATCCTATGTCGGAATTTTACCATCCTGACTAAATCATTGTCTTGTTTACCTAGGATGGTCAACACGCGCGCTAACCCTGCTTCTCAAGAGCAGGCCGAAGGCAGTGAGGGCAGGAATGAAAATCTACCTCATCCTCCTTCACTAGCCGAGGTTATGATGGAAGCTGAGAGAAACAAGCGGGAGACCAACCGTTTGTTGGAGCGTATTGAACAGAATACAGCACACCATCAGAGGGCTAACGTGGTGTCACTCAGTGATTTTATCAAATTGCATCCACCCACGTTCCACCACTCCGCCGAGCCTCTCGACGCTGATGACTGGCTTCGCAGTATCTCTCACAAACTGCGTTCCGCGCTGGTAGCGGAGGCTGACAAGGTCACCTTTGCTGCATATCATCTTGAAGGCCCCGCCAGTCTATGGTGGGAGAATTATGGAGCTATGCGCCCAGCGGGCCATGTCACTACTTGGGCTGAATTCAGCGAGGCTTTCCGTGAACATCACATTCCGGAGGGTCTCATGGACCGTAAACGTGAGGAATTCTGCAATTTCACCCAAGGCCGACTTTCTGTGGATGTCTATAGCAGGGAGTTTGGTAATCTCGCGCGATATGCAACTGAGGAAGTGTCTACTGACACCAAGAAGCAAGCAAGGTTCCGTAAGGGCCTTAGTCCTAAGCTTCGCCGCGACCTCCGTCTGCATGAGTGCACATCCTTTCAGAAACTTGTCAACAAAGCCATCAGTGCTGAAACTGGGCAGACTGACTATGACGCAACACGCAAGCATGGCCGTGACATGGGTTCCTCATCCGGTGCTAGTCCTCAGAAGCGCCGCGTGTGGGTGCCCAACACCGCCCTGCCACCTAGGTTCACACCAAGGCCATCTTTCCAGGCGCCTCGCCCTGTTCAACAGTCTGCTCCAACCAAGCCCTATGGGGGTCCAACCAATAATGCTCCTCCACGTACCAGTTCCGTGACTTGTTTCAAATGTGGGGAATCTGGCCACTATATGCGTGAGTGTCCCCAGACCAACCCCAATCAATCTGCTAAAGCTGTTGGCCGTGGCAAGCCGACAGGAAAAATATTCCACGCCAAGCCGGTCACCGCTACATGTGGCCATGTCAACTGTATCTCTGCCGAAGAAGCTCAAGAGGATCCCAACGTCGTTCTCGGTACGCTTCTTGTTAATTGCCACCCGGCATCTGTTCTTTTCGATACAGGAGCCTCTCATTCTTTTATATCTGAAAACTATGCTCGCTTGCATAACGTCGCATTCTGTGACATGCCATCCACTATGGAAATTTCTACTCCCGGGTCTAGATGGCAGACCTCTAGGGTAAGTTATGGAAATGAAATCCAAGTCGACAGACTTGTTTTTCTTGCATCTTTGATAGCCCTTAAATCTTTAGATATTAATATCATTCTGGGTATGGACTGGATGTCAGCTCATTATGCCCAAATTGATTGTTTCTCTAGGACTGTTCAACTCACCCATCCTTCGGGGAAGATAGTCAATGTCTTGACCCGAATAGCCAAGCGACAATTATATTCTCTTAACGCCAGCCCTTTGCCAGACCTTGAGGACATTCCGGTAGTCCGTGACTTCCCGGATGTTTTTCCAGAGGAATTGCCAGGTGTTCCACCTGACAGGGATGTTGAGTTCGTAATAGACCTCATCCCCGGAACCGTTCCGATTGCTAGAAGACCTTATAAGATGGCACCACTAGAACTAGCCGAGCTTAAGAAACAACTCGATGAATCCTTGAAAAAGGGTTTCATCCGCCCTAGTTCATCTCCGTGGGCTTGCCCCGTCCTATTCGTCAAGAAGAAGGATGGTACGGACCGGATGGTTGTAGACTACCGACCTGTCAATTTGGTCACAATCAAGAACAAATATCCACTTCCCAGGATCAACGACCTGTATGATCAGCTCGCTGGATCCTCAGTCTTCTCCAAGATGGATTTGAGGTTGGGCTACCATCAAATCAAAATCAGGAACGGGGACATTCCTAAAACGGCTTTTGTTACTCGTTATGGCCAATACGAGTACACCGTCATGTCCTTCGGTTTAACCAACGCTCCAGCCACCTTTTCTCAGCTAATGAACTCAATCTTCATGGAGTATTTGGATAAATTCGTCGTAGTTTATCTCGATGATATACTCATCTACTCCAAGAACGAGGAAGAACATGCCGAACATCTAAGGCTAGTGTTGAAGAAACTTCGAGAGCATCGCCTTTATGCCAAATTTTCTAAATGTGAATTCTGGTTGACAGAAGTGACCTATCTAGGTCATGTAATATCTGGTAAAGGTATTGCTGTTAACCCTGAACGAGTTCAAGCCGTCCTTAATTGGACTCCACCTGAATCGGTCAAGCAAGTTCGGAGTTTTCTAGGCTTAGAGAGCTATTGTCGTCGTTTTGTCGAGAACTTCTCCAAAGTTGCTAAACCTCTAACCGAACTCCTCAAGAAAGATAAAAAGTTCGAATGGACTCCACAATGTGAGCACAGCTTTCAGGAACTGAAAAGACGCCTGACCTCTGCTCCCGTACTGGTACCGCCAGACTTCTCCAAGGACTTTGTTATCTACTGCGACGCCTCGCGACAAGGACTAGGTTGCATTCTTATGCAAGATCGACACGTAATTGCTTATGCTTCACGGCAATTGCACCCACATGAGGAAAATTATCCTACTCATGATCTAGAGCTTGCAGCCGTAGTCTATGCACTTAAGACCTGGCGGCATTACCTCCTCGGAAATTGTTGCGAAATATTCACTGATCACCAAAGTCTGAAGTACATTTTCACCCAACCGGATCTGAATCTCAGGCAAAGACGTTGGGTTGAATTGATCACAGACTTCGACTTAGGAATAACCTACACCCCAGGGAAAGCCAACGTCATGGCTAATGCGCTAAGTCGTAAAATTTATTGTAACAACCTGATGTTACAACAAAGTCAACCGCTCCTCCATGAGGAATTTCGGAAGCTTCACCTTCACATTGTACCTCAAGGTTTTCTTTCCACCTTGGTAGCAAAACCTACTCTTACGGATCAAATCATCGCTGCCCAAAAGCGAGATAAGGGAATATCCAAAATCAAAGAGAACATTGCTAGCGGAAGTGCTAGTTGTTTCTCCACAAATGATCATGGTGTTGTGTACTTTGAGAACCGTCTAGTGGTTCCCAAGAACCAGCATCTACGGCAGTTGATCCTTAAGGAGGCTCATGAATCTCCTCTCACCATTCATCCCGGTAGTACTAAGATTTATCAGGACCTACGCCAGAGATTCTGGTGGAATAGGATGAAGAGAGAAATTGCTCAGTTTATTGCAAATTGCGACGTCTGTCATCGTGTAAAAGCAGAGCATCAATGGCCTGCTGGCACCCTTCAACCCTTAGCTATTCCTGAATGGAAATGGGATAAAATTGGTATGGATTTCATTACCGGTTTTCCCAGGACCAAGAGAGGGAATAATGCTATTTTCGTCGTGGTCGATCGTCTTTCCAAAGTAGCTCATTTCTTACCTGTTCATGAGAGTATAACCGCTAGTCAGTTGGCAAATTTTTACATCTCCCGAATAGTGTCTCTCCATGGTGTTCCTTTGGAAATTAACTCGGATCGAGGAAGTCTTTTCACCTCTCGATTTTGGGAAAGTTTCCAAAATGCTATGGGAACTCGTCTCTCTTTTAGCACCGCTTTCCACCCTCAGTCGAGTGGTCAAGTGGAACGCGTCAACCAAATTCTAGAAGACATGCTTCGAGCCTCTGTTATCTCTTTCGGAATGGACTGGGAGAAGTGCCTTCCATTTGCCGAATTCGCCTACAACAACAGCTATCAATCTAGCTTGGGTAAAGCCCCTTTTGAAGTTCTCTATGGACGACGATGTCGAACACCCCTTAACTGGTCAGAGACCGGGGAAAGACAATTCTTTGGCCCGGATATGATTCAGGAAGCAGAAGAACAAGTTCGTATCGTTCGTGAAAAGTTGAAAACAGCCCAATCCCGTCAAAAGAGTCAATATGACCGAAAACATAAGGCTATGACTTTCGAGGTTGACGAGAAGGCTTATCTTCGGGTCACTCCTCTGAAGGGAACCCATCGTTTCGGTATCAAAGGCAAATTGGCTCCTCGTTACATTGGACCTTTTCGCATTCTCGCCAAACGAGGAGAAGTTGCCTACCAGTTGGAACTACCTCCGCACCTCTCCAGAGTCCACGATGTCTTCCACGTTTCTCAACTCAGGGGTTGCTTCTCGGATCCTATCCGTGAAGTGGACCACAAAACGCTTGATCTCCAAGATGATCTTACATATCGAGAGTACCCCATTCGTATCCTCGATCAAGCAGAACGTACCACGCGACGTCATAATATCAAGTTTCTCAAGGTTCAATGGTCGCACCATTCTGAGGATGAAGCAACTTGGGAAAGAGAGGATCGTCTTCGACTCGAGTATCCCGCCTTCTTCCCGGAGGAACCCAAATCTCGGGACGAGATTCTTTTGAGTGGGGGTGAGTTGTCACATCCTAGTTAGTCATGCATTAGAGTGTTGCATCATGTTTACTCTTTCATCAGAAACTTGAAATGGGGATCTGTGAAACCCTCAGAATCATTTTGAAAATGACCCAAATAAAAATTTCTCCAAAAAGGTCCAAGAAAATGCTCATGTTGCTCTCTGAAAATATTGGACAGAGATAAAAATCAAACCAATATTTTTAAGAGCTCATAGGTATTTATTTTGGGCATTTGGAATTAATGCATAAATATTTGCATTGGAAATATATTAGTTATATATATTAATATATGTCCAAATATTATGCCAATTATAAAGGAGCTCTGGAATAATATATCTAGCTCCTGCAAAAATTGGCATAAGTTAAATAAATGATTTACTATTTTATTTAAATCAAAACAAATGTCAGAAATTAGAAAACAGAAAATAATTATCAGGAGGAGCTTACCTGGGCTCCTCCACTGTGCGGCCCAGCCAGCTGGCTGGCCCATCCAGCAGCCGGCCCAGCCCACCTCCCTCCTCTGTCGTCTTCGTCCCGACAGAGGGAGGGGAGTGTGGCCGGCGCGCGCGCGCGCCACCGCGCCACGCCACCTGCTCGCCTGCCTGCCTGCCCTCCCCTCCTCGCTCGATGCCCCGGACGACGCCAAGCCTCCCCCCTGCTCTCTCTCACTCTCCCCCGGCTCTCCCCTCCTCTTCCTCGCTCTCTCTCTCA
>NC_057794.1:163421081-163437511 GCF_018294505.1 Triticum aestivum
GACCGAACCCCGGCGGCCGCAGCCGAGCTCGCCGCCGTCGACTCCGGCCACCCCGACCCCAACGGACTCCGCCAAGAGCTGCGGGTTGTCCTCAGCTCCACTCCGGTGGTCTCCGCGGTCCATTTGGTGGCCGAAATGGCAAAAACCACTTCCGCCGCCGCGTCGGGCTCGCCGGCGGCTAAACGCCGGCAGCCGACTTTGACTTTGACCACGGGTGGGCCCTGGTTGACTCCCCTGAGTCAATGACAGGTGGGCCCAGCCCTGCTAATTATACAGGATTAGTTTTAATCAAATCTTAATTAAAATAATCACCCTGACATGCGGGACCCACTGTCAGGTTTGACCCAGACCTGTCCCGTTGACCTGCTGACGTCACACTGACGTCAGGCTGACGCAGTAACTAATTTCTGGATTTAAATTAAATCAGGAAATTCCAGAATATTATTTAAACTTCAAAAATTCATAACTTTTATTCTGTAACTCCAAATTGGACAAATTATATATGAAAAATGATCAGAAAAATCCAATCTATCCATCTGTACTATTTTCATGCATGATCAAACAAGTTAAATTGATGTTTTAAGCAGAACAAGGAAAAGCACTTTAAAAGGCCATGTTTGAGTTTGAAATTTGAATCTTTGATTCAAATTTGTTCAAACCCTTCCGGTTTTAGTTGCATTAGCCCAACACACTCATATTGCCATGTTTCATGCATGCATCATATTGTTGCACATTGTTTGGTGATGCTTGTGTATCGGTGTCCTTTGCGACAAGTTCTGCCCCCGAGGAGTACCGTGATTACCCTAACGAAGAACCGTATCCGTGCATCGAATCATCAGGCAAGCAACCAACCATTTGATCATATCGATACAATCCCATGTTCTCGCTCCTGCTCTCTTTTACTGCATTAAGACAACGCGTTTCAAACTGCTGTGTGCTACGGTAGTTGAACCCATTTCCTCTGCATGACCTGTCATTGCCACAGTAACTAGATGAAACCCACTAGCATGTGTAGGAGTTGATTGAGCCATATGTATGTGTTGTTCCTACCTTGCTATGCCTGCTATGCTTAGAGTCGTGTCAGGTCTGGTTCATCTGGGTGATGGGCTAGAGTGAAATGATTATGTCGGTAATGAGAGTGGTGTGGTGAACACGATTTGGTAAAGGTATCGATGAGAGGCCATGTAGGAGTACATGGTGGGTTGTTTCATTGAAGCCGACCTTAAGCACTGAGATCTGTATGTGTGATTTAAGATACAGCTACTACCATGCATTGGGCCCTGAAATATGACCCCGCTTGACTTCTTATTCACCCTAGCTCTCTGTCCAGGAGTTGCAAGTAGTTTCTGGTGTTTGTAGTCTACTGGAGGCCGTGGACAGCGCTGACCGTAGGGGTGGGCTGTGATGCGGTAGGTACGTGGCCGGGTGTACCGAATACCCGTTAGGTATCTCGAGAACCTTGTTCACATCGTTCGGGGCCGTATGGGAAACCTCGGCCGGACTCCCTGCGGATGGAACCTGAATAGGCGATAAACCTGGACTAGAGGCTTAAGTGTTTAGGTAGGTCGTGGTCTACACCCACGTCGGCTTTCGCTTGAAGTCTGCCGAGCACATGTCGTGTGCAGACGCTAAGTGGTGGAAACATGTATGAAGAAGTACACCCCTGCAGGGTTAACATGATCTATTCGAATAGCCGCGTCCGCGGTAAAGGACTACTTGGTTGCCTATACAGTTCATAGACAAGTAAATGGAAACTACTAAAATTCTCAAGATAAGTGTGAGTGCCGAGGATGGCTCTTCCGTAGGAAGACGGAGGTGGATCCTTGGTAGTGTATTGAAGTGGTGAGTAGTGGACTCGTGTGCGCAAAACCATTTCAAGTGGGAGTATCGTAGGATAGTCTAGCCAAGAGTCAAAGCTGGCTTGCTGCAATAACTCCACCGACCCTTCTTGATACTATGCATGTATGTAGGATCTGATGTAAGTCTTGTTGAGTACCTTTGTACTCATGTTGCTATAATCTACATTTTACAGAAGACGCTGCAACCCCTTCTGATGGGTTCTATGTAGACGTTGACATCAACGAGTAGGCTAAAGACCCAGGTGGTGACCCTGAGCTTGTGAAGGACCACATAGTATAGCCAGGCTTTCCAAGCCCCTTTTTATTTTACTAGTTGTCTGTACTCAGACAAGTTACTTCCGCTGCTGGCTTGTATGACTGTATGACTTGTATGTTGGGTCGTGAGACCCGTACCTTTGTGTATGTTATGTATGGCTCCCTGAGCCTTAAATAAAGTACTTGTGTCATAGAGTCATGTTGTGATGCTTCGTTGTATTTGCACATATCGAGCATATTGTGTGTATGATTGAAATGCTTGGTATGTGTGGGATCTGACTATCTAGTTGTTTATCTTTAGTAGCCTCTCTTACCGGGAAATGTCTCCTAGTGTTACCGCTGAGCCATGGTAGCTTGCTACTGCTCTGGAACACTTAGGCTGGCCGGCATGTGTCCTTCTTCGTTCCTGTGTCTGTCCCTTCGGGGAAATGTCACGCTTTGAGTACCGGAGTCCTGTTAGCCCGCTACAGCCCGGTTTACCGGAGTCCTGCTAGCCCAGTGCTACAGCCCGGACCCACTTGCTGATGACCGACACGTTCGAAGCTGGGTCATGGATGCCTGTCCCTGTAAGTCTGTGCCACTTTGGGTTTACGACTAGTCATGTCAGCCCGGGCTCTTTATCATATGGATGCTAGCGACACTATCATATACGTGAGCCAAAAGGCGCAAACGGTCCCGGGAAAAGGTAAGACGACACCCGTGGGAATACCGTGCGTGAGGCCGCAAGGTGATATGAGGTGTTACCAGCTAGATCGATGTGACATCGAGTCGGGGTCCTGACACATTCACAAAAATGGTGGCATAACCACTCAGAAGAACAATATCAAGGTTTCGAGATCAACAATTAACATACGGAAGTAGTAGGAACTGAACTGAGACTTAAATCCAACAATCCTATAAGTCTACGGATTAGTAACACATCATCCTGATAGATAGATGAGAAGACCTAGTTCCTTAACCCCGTAGGAAAGATAAGATGACTCAGATCAGAAGGGCATAAGGTATAAGGAGTAAAAAGAGCCTTACGTTCCATCCCACAATCAATTCCCTTATATAACTAAAGAATTTCTAGACTCAACTTAGACCAGTTTGGCTTGGTAATCCTACAGGCAGTCAAGCTCTGATACCAACGCTGTCAGGACCCCGACTCAATGCCACATCGATCTAGCATGTAACACCTCATATCACTTTGCGGCCTCACGCACGGTATTCCCACGGGTGTCGCCTTACCTTTGCCCGGGACCGTTTGCGTCTTTTGGCACACGTATATGATAGTGTCGCTAGCATCCATATGGTAAGGAGCCCGGGCTGACATGGCTAGTCGTAAACCCAAAGTGGCACAAACTTACAGGGACAGGCATCCATGACCCAGCATCGAACGTGTCGGTCATCAGCGAGTGAATCCAGGCTGTAGCACTGGGCTAGCAGGACTCCGGTGAACCGGGCTGTAGCGGGCTAACAGGACTTCGGTATTCATCGCGTGACATTTCCGCGAAGGGACAGACACAGGAACGAAGAAGGACACATGCCGGCCAGCCTAAGTGTTCCGGAGCAGTAGCAAGCTACCATGGCTTAGTGGAAACACTAGGAGACATTTCCCGGTAAGAGAGGCTACTAAGGATAAACAACTAGATAGTCAGATCCCACACATACCAAGCATTTCAATAACATACACACAATATGCTCGATATGTGCAAACACAACATGGCATCACAACATGACTCTACGACTCAAATATTTATTAGGCTCCGAGGAGCGAGATATTACAAACATGGGTCTCATGACCCAACAATCAGAGCATACAAGTCAAAGCACATGCGGAAGCTTAACATGTCTGGGTACAGAGATCTATAAATGAAAAGGCTGAGAAGCCTGACTATCTACCAGATCCTGCCGAGGGCACAAGATCGTAGCTGAGGTAACAAGCTAAACATCGAAGTTCACGCGGAACTACTAGTGAGACTGAAGTCTCTCTGCAAAAACATAAAATTGGCAAACGTGAGTACAAATGTACCCAGCAAGACTTACATCAGATCTATCTACATATGCATCATTATCAACAAAGGGGGTGGTGGAGTTTAACTGCAGCAAGCCAGCTTTGACTCGGTGGCTAACCTGAACTACGACTGCAAGTAACTCTTTTGAGGTGGCACACACGAGTCCACATATTCACCATATCAATACACCACTATGGATCCGCTCTCGTCTCCCTACGAGAACGCCATCCATAGCACTCATGCTTATCTTGCGTATTTTAGAGTATCCACTTTCACTTGTCTATGAACTATGCAAGGGGTCCAAGTTTCCATATCCGAGGAATCCGGCTATTCGAATAGATAATGATAACCCTGCAGGGGTGTACTTCTTCACACACGCTTTCGCCACTTATCGCCCTGTACACGTCATGTACCTTGGCAACCTTCAAGCGGAAGCTGGGCGAGGGACTCAGCCACGACCTGACTAACCGAACAAGTCTCTAGTCCAGGTTTATCGCCTATTCGGGTTCCATCCGCAAGGAGATCCGGCCAGGGTGTCGCTCACGGCCCCAAACGATGTGAGCAGGGTTCCCAAGCCCACCTCGATGGGTGGATCTACGCTTGGTACACCGTGCCACTGTGCCTAGTCTGTCCCAAGCCCACCTGTACCGGGTGCCACTTGGTAGACTACTAACACTACCTACAAACACCAGAAACTAGTTGCAACTCCTGGACAGAGATCAAGTTGATTAATAAGTCGAGAGAGCTTGGAGCGCCCGGAGCCCAATGTGTGGTAGTAACTGATCATGGATCACAAACACAGAACTCAGTTCCTGAGGTCGGCTGCAATGAGACAACCCACCATTTACTCCTACATGGCCTCTCACCGCTACCTTTACCAAATCGTGTTCACACACTTAGCTCACACACAGTAGGACATGTTCACACACCTCTGATTCATCCCCGATGAATCAGACCTGACTCAACTCTAAGCAGTAGCAGGCATGACAAACAAGCATGAATGAGTAGGCACAATAGGGCTCAAACAACTCCTACTCATGCTAGTGGGTTTCATCTATTTACTGTGGCAATGACAGGTCATGCAAAGGATAAAGGGGTTCAGCTACCGCAGCATGTAACAAATATGTCGTTGTTGTCCTAATGCAGTAAAAGAGAGCAGGAGCGGGAGAGTGGGATTTTATCGGAATGAACAAGGGGGTTTTGCTTGCCTGGCACTTCTGAAGATAATATAGCTCTTCATCGGTGTCATCGATCACATCGTCGGTATCACGTCTATCGAAAGGGGGCAATCACCGGCAAACAAGGAAAAACACAATTAATGCAATGCGACAATATGATGCATGCTATGACATGGCAATATGAATGGGTTTTGGGCTAATGCACTTAGCTATGATTTAAATGAAGTTGGTTTGAATACATGATTCAAATTCCAACTCCATATATGGTTATTTAAATGCCCTTTATTTGTTTTGTCCAAAACAGAGGACAAACATTGTTCAAACATGCATGAAAATGGTACAGATGGATTCCTTGAATTTTTCTGATAATTTTTCATATATAAATTATTTAATTTGGAGTTACGGTTGAATTTCTATGATTTTTAGAGGTTTATACAATTTTCTGGAATTTCCTGAATTAAATTAAATCTAGAAAATGATTTATGGCGTCAGCACCATGTCACTGTGACGTCAGCAGAGTCAACTGGGCGCCCTAGGTCAAACCTGACCAGTGGGGTCCACTGGTCAGTGACACAGTGCTGACTAGTGTCGTTGACAGGTGGGGCCAGGTCAACGGCCACGTCAGCAGAGTCAATGCTGACGGGTGGGTCCCACTGCTTATGAACTAATCTAAACAGAAAATAAAACTAACCTAAACAGGTGCAAGGGCCCACATGGCAGTGGCTTTAGGGGGGGTTAGTTAGTGCGTCATTAGCGCTAATGGTGGTGCCACGTCAGCGTCGCCGGATTAAGCACCGACGACCACATCTCGCGGCGGAGGCTCGCCGGAGTTGCTCGGGCTCGCGCTACAGGCGGCGGTTTGCGACGCGGTTGGGTCCTATGGAGAGCTGGGCTCGTGCGCAACCAATGGAGCAAGCCAGATGAGCTGGGGTTAGCTGTGGCATCGGCAGCGGCGAGGGAGGCGGCGGCCGGAGTTCGGCCAACGGCGGGTTAGGCGATGCAGGGCGCTAGGGGAGGCGTTGGTGCGTGCTACGTGCTCCTGGTGAGGTGTGGAGCATGGTGGTGTGCCCGGCTTCAAGCCACAGTGGCTCTGGCCACGACAGCGACGAGGCACGGCGGCGGCGAGCGTCGGCCGTGGTGGAAGATGGAGCTAGGGGACGGGAACAGAGGGAGCGAGCAAAGAGGAGGCAGCAGGAGCTCACAGGGAGAACGATGAGGTGGTCAGCGAGCTCGGGGGCGTCTTCGGTGCTGCGAATCGAATGGCGGCGATCGCCGGCCGTGGCGATGAAGATGGCGGTGATGGCGTGGCTTCAGGGCACCCGGCGTCGCGTGCGTCGTGGTAGAGCTTCCCGGATCCAAGGCGGAGCTCGTGGCCTAACTGGCTGGGCGTGGGGATGCTGGTGGCTCCGGTGGTGCTCGTCGGCGGTCTCGGGTGCGTCCGGGGATGAGCGAGGGAGAGAGACAGAGGAGGGAGAAGGGATGCAGCGGGTGAGGGAAAAGAGCGAGGGGACACGGGGCGTCGTCGTGGCGTTGCTAGGAGGGCCGGGGAAGCAGGAGGTGGCCGGGGCGGCGTCGGCGCTCGCCACCGAGTTGCTTCGGTGAGAGGGGAGGAAGACGACAGGGGGGAAAGCGGCTGTGGGCTGGGCCGCTGGAGGAGCTGGGCCGGCTGGGCTGCCAGGTGAGCAACAGGTAGGTCTTCTGCTCTTTTTTATCTTTTCTTCTGTTTTGTTTAATTTACTTCCTTTTGCCACTGTTTCTAAATAAAACAAATTCAAAGACAGTGACAAAATTCCCCTGAACATTTTATTTAGCACAATGGAATTATACCAAAGCACATAAAAATGTTTCAGTTATTTGAACATATATTCAGTAATATTTGGATATAAGTTCAAATTCAAAATAGTATTGATTTAAATTCAAAGTCCAAAAATAACTCCTTAAAAATGTTCCTAAATTTTGGTTTGATATATAGCTCTTGCCAAAATTCTCAAACATTGCAAAAGGACATCTTGGAACATAGAATGAGATTTCTAGGGATCTTTGCCCTGCTTTTAATTAAGTTTTTGAGGCTTTCAGAATTCCTCAATTCAAGTTTCAAAAATATAGACATGATGCACACATGAAGCAAGCATAGGTCAGGCCAGAACTAGGGATGTGACAACTCACCCCCACTAAACAAGAATCTCGACCCGAGATTCAAGTGTAGGGTAAGATGAAGGGGAAACGCAAACTAGTATAATCTTCTCGATCCAGGGTGCACTTCATAAAAGCGTTGATTCGATCACCATCTTGTCTTGAAGTCTTGCTCTGAGAAATCCTGCCAACATGACATGGAGAGAAGAAGGAGACTCTAGAAGGGTCAATCTTCTCGAAGATCGAACAACTCAGGATTAACTCACGGAATGAGACATAGTAACCTCTCTTGAGCTGAGAGACGAAGCACACATCTAGAGGGATGGAGTGAAACGGATGACGAAGGTTTACTAGGTAGGCAACAATTCCACACCTAAGAGGGTGGTGAATGGTTGTCAACGTAGCGAGGAGTTAAGTTGACATGACACCATAATGATGCACCTTAGGGAAGGTGACTCGAAGATATATCCCCTTAAGTGGCAAAAAGAATTACCTTTGATTCAAAGATCATTGAAACTCTTCATACCAGCCTAAGGCAAATCACAGCAATCGATTGGCGGGGGTCGGTAGAATGGCATACTCGGACTTGGATGATGTGGATTACCTTGTTGAAGACAACGTAATGGATGAATTTGCTTATCACCGGAAATGGAAGAGACCCATGGTAGAATGGCACATTGGCGGTGCAAGCTGGGAACAAATGCAAATGCTGGGAATGATTCTGGTAACTAGGGAAGAACCCAACAACAGAGAGTGAATTCACTGTTTGAAAAGGTCATAGCATTGCCGAGGAAACTGAGAGCAAACCCAGTTAGTGCTGATGATAACACCTAGCGCTTGTGCGTGCTCTCAAGAACTTGAGCATTTCCATAATCATCAAGGTTTTACCAATATCCGTGCCAGGGATCCTGGCAACACAACATACTACCATGATGGCTAATGATGGATGATACAGACGCAAAGGAAGATAACACTTTCTCAGATTTCACCTTAGCGAGGCCAATGAAGCAAAATCTGGATGATCGACCGAGAGACATTTAGCACTCCGCTTCTAATGTTCTCCTTGATGTGCTAGTGTGTCCCATTCATAGATATGGTTTGATAACTAGAACATCAAGTAAAAGGTCGGACTTCGGGAGCTCAAGAATCCATAAGGGGTAACTTATTGGAGTAAAACCCTACGAAATCCTTATGGGGAGGTGGCCAACTTCTTCAATCAAGATACTACAATAATAGGTCTTCCGGCTGGGTGTGTTGGCCATGACATCCACTTAACCGGTTTCAGAGAGACCATTATTATAGTTCTTGGGAAATGTTCCAACAATCATATCTGCCTGAGATTCAGATCTAGTTGGTGTTAGGATATTCCAGACTCATCGAGTCTAGGAAGAAAAAGAAAGTTTGCAACACAATTCGACGAGATGACGTTGCGAGAATCTCGGGAGATGAACTACGATAGCAAGCTCCAAAACATGAGCTGGTTCTGCTACACACATGTGAACATGTTGTCTCAGTCAAACATGATCACATGGTAGTCTTACAATAAAACACTACCGAGTTCGGGGGGGAACCATCTTCGAGGATATCGAAGTCTTGTGCACTTAAATTAGACTTCTTTACCTAGAACAAGTCAATTAGTGGCTTGGTGTGCTAAGAACACATATGGAATGGAGGCGGCCAACCTACCAAACCATAGAATACTTCGCACATATGCATGACCAACTTGGGATGATTCCAGAGGAGCAAAAACAAACCTTTCTCAAACCCACGGCGGCAACTTGCACCAAATGCACATGAATTAGAGGAATTCACTTCTTTCATCGAAACATATGCTTCATGCACGGAACATGAAGATAATGCTTATAGAAGTTTCCAATAATAGCTTAATGTTCAACAAAATCATGGAGGAGATAAGGATGTTGTCAATGGGCTCAACAACAATTCATCCGGGTTCCCTTTTTAAAAGGAATTCCATAGTTAAGTGAACACGGCGATAGCATTGGTCAGATCAAAGAATATAATGGTGTATGCTCGAGGAAAAACCACGAGTAAGACAACATTACGAGCATCGTTGGTTCTGATTTGATTTGATGATAGCCCACACTCAAATCAAAGGATTGATAAGACAATAGGTCCAGCAACTGATCACAGGGACCAATCGATGAAGATATCATCTTTCTTCAACACACACTACACAAGAATATCCCTTTGGAACGAACTAAGTCAGGCAAGCTTTTATCTTCCAACTCTCCAAGTTGTTGTCTAGCTTAACCAACTAGCTCGGGGATATCTAACACCGATTCTTGGAGAGAAGGTGGTTCATAAGAAACCAACTTGATCACGAGCTCAACATAACGGTCAGGTGACGACCTGGTGATACTTCCGAGAAGACATTCAGAAAATCACGAACCACCGGTATGTTACTAAGCTCGAGAACAATCTCGCTTTTGAGGGCAAGATGATATGATCAAATGAGCGAGGACTTGACAAAATCCTAACTCATCAATCAAAGAGTGCACCAGGGAATAAGGACTAGGTAGCACAATCTATCTTAGAATGGTGATTCAATAACCAACATGCTAAGAATGAGAATATTGTCCTTTAACTACCAAGCAACAAGGTTGCTAGGAGTATTGATTTCACACATCACGATTCACTTGTCGACATTCCGGTTACAATAACACAGGAACCGAGGAATGAACAATGATGGCAAGAAGTATCACTGTACTAAGAGTTCATAGGGTGGTGTGCAATTCTCATGACAATTCTGACATAAAGGGGGTAACACTCCAAGGTAGAACAGAACAAAGCTGAATTGGCATTTTGATCTGCGGAATACAACTGCTTTGAGCCAATCCTCGATATGGATGAGGCACTGGAGTTTGTTTCTCCTAGTCATTCCGGAATGGAATGGCTTAACAGACCACAGAGATAATAGGGCATCGATGAACACAAATGCACATATACTCTTGGTTATCAACTGATAGAGGATGGTCGGGATACGACTAAAGAGAGCAACTCAAGGGAACATATAACTTTTCGAGTTGTGGAGGCATGAATTAGCATGTCGAACGATTTCAACATAGTTCTTCTGGATAACCCATGCTGAAAGGTTGAGCTGGCAGAGTCACAATATCGCATGGAGAACTCATCGAGAGCACTCTTGCTGTCATCTATTGGTTCAGAAGAACTCCTGCCAAGAATGGTTCATGGTAATTGGAAGAAGGATGTACCACGAACCTCGAGGACTATCGCAAGTTACTAATATCCTAAAGGAACTAGCAAACACTATCAACATGAAGTAAGTAGAGTGAATCTCGGGTTCAAAACCCAGTAATAGAATACCTACTACTATGTAGCATCACGGGATGCTTCCGAGAATAAAGGCCAGAATCATCACACTGGGAACACAAATCATGGCTAGACCACTAGATAATCCCCTGAGACACCTAGGGTCATAATAATAACTCCAACATAAATGTCAAGGCAATGGGATACCTCAACTCAACAATTAGTGTGATTGAGCTGGCATAAAGGAACATCGAAACCAGAGGGAAAGGATTTGCAAATGCATCAGACTCTTTGGAGACCTGGGATGACTCGGACAGCATAACGGCTGTAAATGCTCAAAAAGATTTGAGACATTCACAAAAATGGTGGCATAACCACTCAGAAGCACAATATCAAGGTTTCGAGATCAACAATTAACATACGGAAGTAGTAGGAACTGAACTGAGACTTAAATCCAACAATCCTATAAGTCTACGGATTAGTAACACGTCATCCTGATAGATAGATGAGAAGACCTAGTTCCTTAACCCCGTAGGAAAGATAAGATGACTCGGATCAGAAGGGCATAAGGTATAAGGAGTAAAAACAGCCTTACGTTCCATCCCACAATCAATTCCCTTATATAACTAAAGAATTTCTAGACTCAACTTCGACCAGTTTGGCTTGGTAATCCTACAGGCAGTCAAGCTCTGATACCAACGCTGTCAGGACCCCGACTCAATGCCACATCGATCTAGCATGTAACACCTCATATCACTTTGCGGCCTCACGCACGGTATTCCCACGGGTGTCGCCTTACCTTTGCCCGGGACCGTTTGCGTCTTTTGGCACACGTATATGATAGTGTCGCTAGCATCCATATGGTAAGGAGCCCGGGCTGACATGGCTAGTCATAAACCCAAAGTGGCACAAACTTACAGGGATAGGCATCCATGACCCATCATCGAACGTGTCGGTCATCAGCGAGTGAATCCAGGCTGTAGCACTGGGCTAGCAGGACTCCGGTGAACCGGGCTGTAGCGGGCTAACAGGACTCCGGTATTCATCGCGTGACATTTCCCCGAAGGGACAGACACAGGAACGAAGAAGGACACATGCCGGCCAGCCTAAGTGTTCCGGAGCAGTAGCAAGCTACCATGGCTCAGTGGAAACACTAGGAGACATTTCCCGGTAAGAGAGGCTACTAAGGATAAACAACTAGATAGTCAGATCCCACACATACCAAGCATTTCAATAACATACACACAATATGCTCGATATGTGCAAACACAACATGGCATCACAACATGACTCTACGACTCAAATATTTATTAGGCTCCGAGGAGCGAGATATTACAAAACATGGGTCTCATGACCCAACAATCAGAGCATACAAGTCAAAGCACATGCGGAAGCTTAACATGTCTGGGTACAGACATCTATAAATGAAAAGGCTGAGAAGCCTGACTATCTACCAGATCCTGCCGAGGGCACAAGATCGTAGCTGAGGTAACAAGCTAAACATCGAAGTTCACGCGGAACTACTAGTGAGACTGAAGTCTCTCTACAAAAACATAAAATAGGCAAACGTGAGTACAAATGTACCCAGCAAGACTTACATCAGATCTATCTACATATGCATCATTATCAACAAAGGGGGTGGTGGAGTTTAACTGCAGCAAGCCAGCTTTGACTCGGTGGCTAACCTGAACTACGACTGCAAGTAACTCTTTTGAGGTGGCGCACACGAGTCCACATATTCACCATATCAATACACCACTATGGATCCGCTCTCGTCTCCCTACGAGAACGCCATCCATAGCACTCACGCTTATCTTGCGTATTTTAGAGTATCCACTTTCACTTGTCTATGAACTATGCAAGGGGTCCAAGTTTCCATATCTGAGGAATCTGGCTATTCGAATAGATAATGATAACTTGCAGGGGTGTACTTCTTCACACACGCTTTCGCCACTTATCGCCCTGTACACGTCATGTACCTCGGCAACCTTCAAGCGGAAGCCGGGCGAGGGAGTCAACCACGACCTGACTAACCGAACAAGTCTCTAGTCCAGGTTTATCGCCTATTCGGGTTCCATCCACAAGGAGATCCGGCCGGGGTGTCGCTCACGGCCCCAAACGATGTGAGCAGGGTTCCCAAGCCCACCTCGACGGGTGGATCTATGCTTGGTACACCGTGCCACTGTGCCTAGTCTGTCCCAAGCCCACCTGTACCGGGTGCCACTTGGTAGACTACTAACACTACCTACAAACACCAGAAACTAGTTCCAACTCCTGGACAGAGATCAAGTTGATTAATAAGTCGAGAGAGCTTGGAGCGCCCGGAGCCCAATGTGTGGTAGTAACTGATCATGAATCACAAACACAGAACTCAGTTCCTGAGGTCGGCTGCAATGAGACAACCCACCATGTACTCCTACATGGCCTCTCACCGCTACCTTTACCCAATCGTGTTCACACACTTAGCTCACACACAGTAGGACATGTTCACACACCTCTGATTCATCCCCGATGAATCAGACCTGACTCAACTCTAAGCAGTAGCAGGCATGACAAACAAGCATGAATGAGTAGGCACAATAGGGCTCAAACAACTCCTACTCATGCTAGTGGGTTTCATCTATTTACTATGGCAATGACAGGTCATGCAAAGGATAAAGGGGTTCAGCTACCGCAGCATGTAACAAATATGTTGTTGTTGTCCTAATGCAGTAAAACAGAGCATGAGCGGGAGAGTGGGATTTTATCGGAATGAACAAGGGGGTTTTGCTTGCCTGGCACTTCTGAAGATAATATAGCTCTTCATCGGTGTCATCGATCACATCGTCGGTATCACGTCTATCGAAAGGGGGCAATCACCGGCAAACAAGGAAAAACACAATCAATGCAATGCGACAATATGATGCATGCTATGACATGGCAATATGAATGGGTTTTGGGCTAATGCACTTAGCTATGATTTAAATGAAGTTGGTTTGAATACATGATTCAAATTCCAACTCCATATATGGTTATTTAAATGCCCTTTATTTGTTTGGTCCAAAACAGAGGACAAACATTGTTCAAACATGCATGAAAATGGTACAGATGGATTCCTTGAATTTTTCTGATAATTTTTCATATATAAATTATTTAATTTGGAGTTACGGTTGAATTTCTATGATTTTTAGAGGTTTATACAATTTTCTGGAATTTCCTGAATTAAATTAAATCCAGAAAATGATTTATGGCGTCAGCACCACGTCACTGTGACGTCAGTAGAGTCAACAGGGCGCCCCAGGTCAAACCTGACCAGTGGGGTCCACTGGTCAGTGACACAGTGCTGACTAGTGTCGTTGACAGGTGGGGCCAGGTCAACGGCCACGTCAGCAGAGTCAATGCTGACGGGTGGGTCCCACTTCTTATGAACTAATCTAAACAGAAAATAAAACTAACCTAAACAGGTGCAAGGGCCCACATGGCAGTGGCTTTAGGGGGGGTTAGTTAGTGCGTCATTAGCGCTAATGGTGGTGCCACGTCAGCGTCGCCGGATTAAGCACCGGCGACCACATCTCGCGGCGGAGGCTCGCCGGAGTTGCTCGGGCTCGCGCTACAGGCGGCGGTTTGCGACGCGGTTGGCTCCTACGGAGAGCTGGGCTCGTGCGCAACCAATGGAGCAAGCCAGATGAGCTGGGGGTAGTTGTGGCATCGGCAGCGGCGAGGGAGGCGCATGCCGGAGTTCGGCCAACGGCGGGTTAGGCGATGCAGGGCGCTAGGGGAGGCGTTGGTGCGTGCTACGTGCTCCTGGTGAGGTGTGGAGCACGGTGGTGTGCCCGTCTTCGAGCCACAGTGGCTCTGGCCACGACGGTGATGAGGCACGGCGGCGGCGAGCTTCGGCCGTGGTGGAAGATGGAGCTAGGGGACGGGAACAGAGGGAGCGAGCAAAGGGGAGGCAACAGGAGCTCACAGGGAGAACGATGAGGTGGTCAGCAAGCTCGAGGGCGTCTTTGGTGCTGCGAATCAAACGGCGGCGATCGCCGGCCGTGGCGATGAAGATGGCGGTGATGGCGTGGCTTCAGGGCACCCGGCGTCGCGTGCGTCGTGGTAGAGCTTCCCGGATCCAAGGCGGAGCTCGTGGCCTAACTGGCTGGGCGTGGGGATGCTGGTGGCTCCGGTGGTGCTTGTCGGCGGTCTCATGTGCGTCCGGGGATGAGCGAGGTAGAGAGACAGAGGAGGGAGAGGGGATGCAGCGGGTGAGGGAAAAGAGCAAGGGGACACGGGGCGTCGTCGTGGCGTTGCTAGGAGGGCCGGGGAAGCAGGAGGTGGCCAGGGCGGCGTCGGCGCTCGCCACCGAGCTGCTTCGGTGCGAGGGGAGGAAGACGACAGGGGGGAAAGCGGCGGTAGGCTGGGCCGCTGGAGGAGCTGGGCCGGCTGGGCTGCCAGGTGAGCAACAGGTAGGTCTTCTGCTCTTTTTTAGCTTTTCTTCTGTTTTGTTTAATTTACTTCCTTTTGCCACTGTTTCTAAATAAAACAAATTCAAAGACAGTGACAAAATTCCCCTGAACATTTTATTTAGCACAATGGAATTATACCAAAGCACATAAAAATGTTTCAGTTATTTGAACATATATTCAGTAATATTTGGATATAAGTTCAAATTCAAAATAGTATTGATTCAAATTCAAAGTCCCAAAATAATTCCTTAAAAATGTTCCTAAATTTTGGTTTGATATATAGCTCTTGCCAAAATTCTCAAACATTGCAAAAGGACATCTTGGAACATAGAATGAGATTTCTAGGGATCTTTGCCCTGCTTTTAATTAAGTTTTTGAGGCTTTCAAAATTCCTCAATTCAAGTTTCAAAAATATAGACATGATGCACACATGAAGCAAGCATAGGTCAGGCCAGAACTAGGGATGTGACATGTGAAAATGTTGAAACTTGGCATGGTATCATCATTTCACCCGCATAGCATGTGCGAAAGAGTAGAGATGGTTACGGCAAAAACTGGACGCACTTTGTGTACAAACTGGACAATCTCTTTCGGAGTATCAGGGTTTCGGACGAGAACTCATGTGTTACATGGGCACTTCAATGTTTTTTAAATTATTTGAACTTCGGACTTCTTGTGTGTTCAGTATGCAGTATTCAAAGCAACGTCATCAATTTCCAACATGTTCTCACATCATTTGCTGTTTTTCAGTCATTTACCTAATTGTTTAGAGAGCTAAATGACCATGAAATTGAAAATCACTACAAAATGAACTGTGAAAATATTGAGACTTGGCATGGTATCATCATTTCACCCGTGTAGCATCTGCGAAATAGTAGATTGGGTCACGGCAAAAACTGGACGCTCTTCGTGTACGAACTGGACAATCTCTTTCGGAGTATCAGGGTTTCGGACGAGAACTCATCTGTTACATGGGCACTTCAATGTTTTTTAAACTTATTTGAACTCCGGACTTCTTGTGTGTTCAATATGCAGCATTCAAAGGATGTCATCAATTTCCAACATGTTCTGACATCATTTGCTACTTTTCAGTCATTTACCTAATTGTTTAGAGAGCTAAATGACCGTGAAAGTGAAAATCACTACAAAATGAACTGTGAAAATGTTGAAACTTGGCATGGTATCATCATGTCACCCGCATAGCATGTGCGAAACAGTAGAGAGGATCACGGCAAAAACTGGATGCACTTCGTGTACAAACTGGACAACCTCTTTCAGAGTATC
>NC_057794.1:163437757-163440146 GCF_018294505.1 Triticum aestivum
GACGAGAACTCATCTGTTACATGGGCACTTCAATGTTTTTTAAACTTATTTGAACTCCGGACTTCTTTTGCGTTCAGTATGCAGCATTCAAAGCGAAGTTATCAATTTCCAACATGTTCTGACTACATTTGCTATTTTCAGTCATTTACCTAATTGTTTAGAGAGCTAAATGACCGTGAAATTGAAAATCACTACAAAATGAACTGTGAAAATGTTGAAACTTGGCATGGTATCATCATTTCACCCGCATAGCATGTGCGAAAGAGTTGAGAAGGTAACGGCAAAAACTGGACGCACTTCGGGTACAAACTAGACAATCTCTTTCGAAGTATCAGGGTTTCGGTCGAGAACTCATCTATTACATGGGCACTTCAATGTTTTTTAAACTTATTTGAACTCTGGACCTTTTGTGTGTTCAGTATGCAACATTCAAAGCGACGTCATCAATTTCCAACATGTTCTGACATAATTTACTGTTTTTCAGTCATTTACCTAATTGTTTAGAGAGCTAAATGACCGTGAAATTGAAAATCACTACAAAATGAACTGTGAAAATGTTGAAACTTGGCATGGTATCATCATTTCACCCGCATAGCATGTGATAAAGAGTAGAGAAGGTCACGGAAAAAGCTGGACGCACTTCGTGTACAAACTGCACAATCTCTTTCGGAGTATCAGGGTTTCGGACGAGAAATCATCTGTTACATGGGCACTTCAATGTTTTTTAAACTTATTTCAACTCCGGACTTCTTGTGTGTTCAGTATGCAGTATTCAAAGCGACGTCATCAATTTCCAACATGTTTTCACATCATTTGCTGCTTTTCAGTCATTTACCTAATTGTTTAGAGAGCTAAATGACCGTGAAATTGAAAATCACTACAAAATGAACTGTGAAAATGTTGAGACTTGGCATGGTATCATCACTTCACGCGCGTAGCATGTGCGAAATAATAGAGAGGGTCACGGCAAAAACTGGACGATCTTTGTGTACAAACTGGACAATCTCTTTCGGAGTATCAGGGTTTCGGACGAGAACTCATCTGGTACATGGGCACTTCAATGTTTTTTAAAATTATTTGAACTCCGGACTTCTTGTGTGTTTAGTATGCAGCATTCAAAGCGACGTCATCAATTTCCAACATGTTCTGACATCATTTGCTATTTTTCAGTCATTTACCTAATTGTTTAGAGAGCTAAATGACCATGAAAGTGAAAATCACTACAAAATGAACTGTGAAAATGTTGAAACTTCGCATGGTATCATCGTGTCACCCGCATAGCATGTGCGAAAGAGTAGAGAGGGTCACGGCAAAAATTGGACGCACTTTGTGTACAAACTGGACAACCTCTTTCAGAGTATTAGGGTTTCGGACGAGAACTCATCTGTTACATGGGCACTTCAATGTTTTTTAAACTTATTTGAACTCCGGACTTCTTTTGCGTTCAGTATACAACATTCAAAGCGAAGTTATCAATTTCCAACATGTTCTGACTACATTTGCTATTTTCAGTCATTTACCTAATTGTTTAGAGAGCTAAATGACCGTGAAATTGAAAATCACTACAAAATGAACTGTGAAAATGTTGAAACTTGGCATGGTATCATCATTTCACCCGCATAGCATGTGCGAAAGAGTTGAGAAGGTAACGGCAAAAACTGGATGCACTTCGTGTACAAACTGGACAATCTCTTTCGGAGTATCAGGGTTTCGGTCGAGAACTCATCTATTACATGGGCACTTCAATGTTTTTTAAACTTATTTGAACTCCGGACCTCTGGTGTGTTCAGTATGCAACATTCAAAGCAACGTCATCAATTTCCAACATGTTTTGACATCATTTACTGTTTTTCAGTCATTTACCTAATTGTTTAGAGAGCTAAATGACCGTGAAATTGAAAATCACTACAAAATGAACTGTGAAAATGTTGAAACTTGGCATGGTATCATCATTTCACCCGCATAGCATGTGAGAAAGAGTAGAGAGGGTCACGAAAAAACTGGACGCACTTCATGTACAAACTGCACAATCTCTTTCGGAGTATCAGGGTTTCGGACGAGAACTCATCTGTTACATGGGCACTTCAATGTTTTTTAAACTTATTTCAACTCCGGACTTCTTGTGTGTTCAGTATGCAGTATTCAAAGCGACATCATCAATTTCCAACATGTTTTCACATCATTTGCTGTTTTTCAGTCATTTACCTAATTGTTTAGAGAGCTAAATGACCGTGAAATTGAAAATCACTACAAAATGAACTGTGAAAATGTTGAGACTTGGCATGGTATCATCATTTCACCCCGCCTAGCATGTGCGAAATAGTAGAGAGGGTCATGGCAAAAACTGGACGATCTTCATGTACAGACTGGACAATCTCTTTCGGAGTAT
>NC_057794.1:163440230-163442111 GCF_018294505.1 Triticum aestivum
TGTTTTTTAAAATTATTTGAACTCCGGACTTCTTGTGTGTTCAGTATGCAGCATTCAAAGCGACGTCATCAATTTCCAACATGTTCTGACATCATTTGCTGTTTTTTAGTCATTTACCTAATTGTTTAGAGAGCTCAATGACCGTGAAAGTGAAAATCACTACAAAATGAACTATGAAAATGTTGAAACTTGGCATGGTATCATCATGTCACCCGAATAGCATGTGCGAAAGAGTAGAGAGGGTCACGGCAAAAACTAGACGCACTTCGTGTACAAACTGGACAACCTCTTTCAGAGTATCAGGGTTTTAGACGAGAACTCATCTGTTACATGGGCACTTCAATGTTTTTTAAACTTATTTGAACTCCGGACTTCTTTTGCGTTCAGTATGCAGCATTCAAAGCGAAGTTATCAATTTCCAACATGTTCTGACTACATTTGCTATTTTCAGTCATTTACCTAATTGTTTAGAGAGCTAAATGACCGTGAAATTGAAAATCACTACAAAATGAACTGTGAAAATGTTGAAACTTGGCATGGTATCATCATTTCACCCGCATAGCATGTGCGAAAGAGTTGAGAAGGTCACAGAAAAAACTGGACCACTTCGTGTACAAACTGGACAATCTCTTTCGGAGTATCAGGGTTTCGGTCGAGAACTCATCTATTACATGGGCACTTCAATGTTTTTTAAACTTATTTGAACTCCGGACCTCTTGTGTGTTCAGTATGCAACATTCAAAGAGACGTCATCAATTTCCAACATGTTCTGACATCATTTACAGTTTTTCAGTCATTTACCTAATTGTTTAGAGAGCTAAATGACCGTGAAATTGAAAATCACTACAAAATGAACTGTGAAAATGTTGAAACTTGGCATGGTATCATCATTTCACCCGCATAGCATGTGAGAAAGAGTAGAGAGGGTCACAGAAAAAACTGGACGCACTTTGTGTACAAACTGCACAATCTCTTTCGGAGTATCAGGGTTTAGGACGAGAACTCATCTGTTACATGGGCACTTCAATGTTTTTAAACTTATTTCAACTTCGGACTTCTTGTGTGTTCAGTATGCAGTATTCAAAGCGACGTCATCAATTTCCAACATGTTTTCACATCATTTGCTGTTTTTCAGTCATTTACCTAATTGTTTAGAGAGCTAAATGACCGTGAAATTGAAAATCACTACAAAATGAACTGTGAAAATGTTGAAACTTGCATTGGTATCATCATTTCACCCGCGTAGCAAGTGCGAAATAGTAGAGAGGGTCATGGCAAAAACTGGACGATCTTCGTGTACAAACTGGACAATCTCTTTTGGAGTATCAAGGTTTCGGACGAGAACTCATCTGGTACATGGGCACTTCAATGTTTTTTAAAATTATTTGAACTCTGGACTTCTTGTGTGTTCAGTATGCAGCATTCAAAGCGACGTCATCAATTTCCAACATGTTCTGACATCATTTGCTGTTTTTCAGTCATTTACCTAATTGTTTAGAGAGCTAAATGACCGTGAAATTGAAAATCACTACAAAATGAACTATGAAAATGTTGAAACTTGGCATGGTATCATCATTTCACCCGCATAGCATGTGCGAAAGAGTAGAGAGGGTCGCGGCAAAAACTGGACGCACTTCTTGTACAAACTGCAGAATCTATTTCGAAGTATCAGGGTTTCGAACAAGAACTCATCTGTTACATGGGCACTTCAATGTTTTTTAAACTTATTTGGACTCCGGACTTCTTGGGTGTTCAATATGCAGTATTCAAAGCAACGTCATCAATTTCCGACATGTTCTCACATCATTTGTTGTTTTTCATTCATTTACCTAATTGTTTACAGAGCTAAATGACCGTGAAATTGAAAATCACTACAAAATG
>NC_057794.1:163442121-163443583 GCF_018294505.1 Triticum aestivum
AATTTCCAATATGTTCTGACATCATTTACTGTTTTTCAGTCATTTACCTAATTGTTTAGAGAGCTAAATGAACGTGAAATTGAAAATCACTTCAAAATGAACTGTGAAAATGTTGAAACTTGGCATGGTATCATCATGTCACCCGCGTAGCATGTGCGAAATAGTAGAGAGGGTCACGGCAAAAACTGGACGCTCTTCGTGTATGAACTGGACAATCTCTTTCGGAGTATTAGGGTTTCGGACGAGAACTCATCTGTTACATGGGCACTTCAATGTTTTTTAAATTTATTTGAACTCCGGACTTCTTGTCTGTTCAATATGCAGCATTCAAAGCGACGTCATCAATTTCCAACATGTTCTGACATCATTTGCTATTTTTCAGTCATTTACCTAATTGTTTAGAGAGCTAAATGACCGTGAAAGTGAAAATCACTACAAAATGAACTGTGAAAATGTTGAAACTTGGCATGGTATCATCATGTCACCCGCATAGCATGTGCGAAAGAGTAGAGAGGGTCACGGAAAAAACTAGACGCACTTCGTGTACAAACTGGACAAAATCTTTCAGAGTATCAGGGTTTCGGACGAGAACTCATCTGTTACATGGGCACTTCAATGTTTTTTAAACTTATTTGAACTCCGGACTTCTTTTGCATTCAGTATGCAGCATTCAAAGCGAAGTTATCAATTTCCAACATGTTCTGACTACATTTGCTATTTTCAGTCATTTACCTAATTGTTTAGAGAGCTAAATGACCGTGAAATTGAAAATCGCTACAAAATGAACTATGAAAATGTTGACACTTGGCATGGTATCATCATTTCACCCGCATAGCATGTGAGAAAGAGTTGACAAGGTCACGGCAAAAACTGGACGCACTTCATGTACAAACTGGACAATCTCTTTCGGAGTATCAGGGTTTCGGTCGAGAACTCATCTATTTCATGGGCACTTCAATGTTTTTTAAACTTGTTTGAACTCCGGACTTCTTGTGTGTTCAGTATGCAGTATTCAAAGCAACGTCATCAATTTCCAACATGTTCTCACATCATTTGCTGTTTTTCAGTCATTTACCTAATTGTTTAGAGAGCTAAATGACCGTGAAATTGGAAATCACTACAAAATGCACTGTGAAAATATTGAGACTTGGCATGGTATCATTATTTCACCCGTCTAGCATCTGCGAAATAGTAGAGAGGGTCACGGCAAAAACTGGACGCTCTTCGTGTACGAACTGGACAATCTCATTCGGAGTATCAGGGTTTCGGACGAGAACTCATCTGTTACATGGGCACTTCAATGTTTTTTAAACTTATTTGAACTCCAGACTTCTTGTGTGTTCAATATGCAGCATTCAAAGTGATGTCATCAATTTGCAACATGTTCTGACATCATTTGCTATTTTTCAGTCATTTAACTTATTGTTTAGAGAGCTAAATGACCGTGAAAATGAAAATCACT
>NC_057794.1:163443747-163444910 GCF_018294505.1 Triticum aestivum
CGAGAACTCATCTGTTACATGGGCACTTCAATGTTTTTTAAACTTATTTGAACTCCAGACTTCTTTTGCGTTCAGTATGCAGCATTCAAAGCGAAGTTATCAATTTCCAACATGTTCTGACTACATTTGCTATTTTCAGTCATTTACCTAATTGTTGAGAGAGCTAAATGACCGTGAAATTGAAAATCACTACAAAATGAAGTGTGAAAATGTTGAAACTTGGCATGGTATCATCATTTCACCCGCATAGCATGTGCGAAAGAGTTGAGAAGGTCACGGCAAAAACTGGACGCACTTCGTGTACAAACTGGACAATCTCTTTCGGAGTATCTGGGTTTCGGTCGAGAACTCATCTATTACATGGGCACTTCAATGTTTTTAAACTTATTTGAACTCCGGACCTCTTTTGTGTTCAGTATGCAACATTCAAAGCGACTTCATCAATTTCCAACATGTTCTGACATCATTTACTGTTTTTCAGTCATTTACCTAATAGTTTAGAGAGCTAAATGACCGTGAAATTGAAAATCAATACAAAATGAACTGTGAAAATGTTGAAACTTGGCATGGTATCATGATTTCACCCGCATAGCATGTGAGAAAGAGTAGAGAGGGTCACGGAAAAAACTGGACGCACTTCGTGTACAAACTGGACAATCTCTTTTGGAGTATCAGGGTTTCGGACGAGAACTCATCTGGTACATGGGCACTTCAATGTTTTTTAAAATTATTTGAACTCTGGACTTCTTGTGTGTTCAGTATGCAGCATTCAAAGCGACGTCATCAATTTCCAACATGTTCTGACATCATTTGCTGTTTTTCAGTCATTTACCTAATTGTTTAGAGAGCTAAATGACCGTGAAATTGAAAATCACTACAAAATGAACTGTGAAAATGTTGAAACTTGGCAGGGTATCATCATTTCACCCGCATAGCATGTGCGAAAGAGTAGAGAGGGTCACGGCAAAAACTGGACGCACTTCTTGTACAAACTGCAGAATCTATTTCAGAGTATGAGGGTTTCGGACAAGAACTCATCTGTTACATGGGCACTTCAATGTTTTTAAACTTATTTGAACTCCGGACTTCTTGTGTGTTCAGTATGCAGTATTCAAAGCAACGTCATCAATTTCCAACATGTTCTCACATCATTTGTTGTTTTT
>NC_057794.1:163444920-163445345 GCF_018294505.1 Triticum aestivum
GAGTAGAGAAGGTCCCGGCAAAAACTGGACGCACTTCATGTACAAACTAGACAATCTCTTTTGGAGTATCAGGGTTTCGGTCGAGAACTCATCTATTACATGGGCACTTCAATGTTTTTTAAACTTATTTGAACTCCGGACTTCTTGTGTGTTCAGTGTGCAACATTCAAAGCAACGTCATCAATTTCCAACATGTTCTCACATCATTTACTGTTTTTCAGTCATTTACCTAATTGTTTAGAGAGCTAAATGACCGTGAAAATGAAAATCACTACAAAATGAACTGTGAAAACGTTGAGACTTGGCATGGTATCATCATTTCACCCTCATAGCATGTGAGAAAGAGTAGAGAGGGTCACGGAAAAAACTGGACGCACTTCGTGTACAAACTGGACAATCTCTTTTGGTGTATCAGGGTTTCGGAC
>NC_057794.1:163445943-163447039 GCF_018294505.1 Triticum aestivum
TTCAAAGAGAAGTTATCAATTTCCAACATGTTCTGACTACATTTGCTATTTTCAGTCATTTACCTAATTGTTTAGAGAGCTAAATGACCATGAAATTGAAAATCACTACAAAATGAACTGTGAAAATGTTGAAACTTGGCATGGTATCATCATTTCACCCGCATAGCATGTGTGAAAGAGTTGAGAAGGTCACGGCAAAAACTGGAAGCATTTTGTGTACAAACTAGACAATCTCTTTCGGACTATCAGGGTTTCGGTCGAGAACTCATCTATTACATGGGCACTTCAATGTTTTTTAAACTTATTTGAACTCCGGACCTCTTGTGTGTTCAATATGCAACATTCAAAGCGACATCATCAATTTCCAACATGTTCTGACATCATTTACTGTTTTTCAGTCATTTACCTAATTGTTTAGGGAGCTAAATAACCGTGAAATTGAAAATCACTACAAAATGAACTGTGAAAATGTTGAAACTTGGCATTGTATCATCATTTCACCCACATAGCATGTGAGAAAGAGTAGAGAGGGTCACAGAAAAAACTGGACGCACTTCATGTACAAACTGGACAATCTCTTTTGGAGTATCAGGGTTTCGGACGAGAACTCATCTGGTACATGGGCACTTCAATGTTTTTTAAAATTATTTGAACTCTGGACTTCTTGTGTGTTCAGTATGCAGCATTCAAAGCGACGTCATCAATTTCCAACATGTTCTGACATCATTTGCTGTTTTTCAGTCATTTACCTAATTTTATAGAGAGCTAAATGACCGTGAAATTGAAAATCACTACAAAATGAACTGTGAAAATGTTGAAACTTGGCATGGTATCATCATTTCACCCGCATAGCATGTGCAAAAGAGTAGAGAGGGTTACGGCAAAAACTGGACGCACTTCTTGTACAAACTGCAGAATCTATTTCGGAGTATCAGGGTTTCGGACAAGAACTCATCTGTTACATGGGCACTTTAATGTTTTTTAAAATTATTTGAACTCTGGACTTCTTGTGTGTTCAGTATGCAGCATTCAAAGCGACGTCATCAATTTCCAACATGTTCTGACATCATTTGCTGTTTTTAAGTCATTTACCTAA
>NC_057794.1:163447049-163447679 GCF_018294505.1 Triticum aestivum
CCGGACTTCTTGTGTGTTCATTATGCAGTATTCAAAGCAACGTCATCAATTTCCAACATGTTCTCACATGATTTGTTGTTTTTCAATCATTTACCTAATTGTTTAGAGAGCTAAATGACCGTGAAATTGAAAATCACTACAAAATGAACTGTGAAAATGTTGAGACTTGGCATGGTATCATCATTTTACCCGCGTAGCATGTGCGAAATAGTAGAGAGGGTCACGGCAAAAACTGGACGCTCTTCGTGTATGAACTGGACAATCTCTTTCGGAGCATCAGGGTTTCGGACGAGAACTCATCTGTTACATGGGCACTTCAATGTTTTTTAAACTTATTTGAACTCCGAACTTCTTGTGTGTTCAGTCTGTAGTATTCAAAGCGACGTCATCAATTTCCAACATGTTCTGACATCATTTGCTGTTTTTCAGTCATTTACCTAATTGTTTAGAGAGCTAAATGACCGTGAAATTGAAAATCACTACAAAATGAACTGTGAAAATGTTGAAACTTGGCATGGTATCATCATTTCACCCGCATAGCATGTGCGAAAGAGTAGAGATGCTCACAGCAAAAACTGGATGCACTTTGTGTACAAACTAGACAATCTCTTTCGGAGTATCATGGTTTCG
>NC_057794.1:163447769-163449240 GCF_018294505.1 Triticum aestivum
CGAACTTCTTGTGTGTTCAGTCTGTAGTATTCAAAGCGATGTCATCAATTTCCAACATGTTCTGACATCATTTGCTATTTTTCAGTCATTTACCTAATTGTTTAGAGAGCTAAATGACCGTGAAATTGAAAATCACTACAAAATGAACTGTGAAAATGTTGAAAGTTGGCATGGTATCATCATTTCACCCGCATAGCATGTGCGAAAGAGTAGAGATGGTCACAGCAAAAACTGGATGCACTTTGTGTACAAACTAGACAATCTCTTTCGGAGTATCATGGTTTCGGACGAGAACTCATCTGTTACATGGGCACTTCAATGTTTTTTAAACTTATTTGAACTCCGGACTTCTTGTGTGTTCAGTATGCAACATTGAAAGCGACGTCATCAATTTCCAACATGTTCTAACATCATTTGTTGTTTTTCAGTCATTAACCTAATTGTTTAGAGAGCTAAATGACCATGAAATTGAAAATCACTACAAAATGAACTGTGAAAATGTTGAGACTTGGCATGGTATCATCATTTCACCCGCGTAGCATGTGCGAAATAGTAGAGAGGGTCACAGCAAAAACTGGACGCTCTTCGTGTATGAACTAGACAATCTCTTTCGGAGCATCAGGGTTTCGGATGAGAACTCATCTGTTACATGGGCACTTCAATGTTTTTTAAACTTATTTGAACTCCGGACTTCTTGTGTGTTCAGTATGCAGTATTCAAAGCGACGTCATCAATTTCCAACATGTTCTGACATCATTTGCTATTTTTCAGTCATTTACCTAATTGTTTAGAGAGCTAAATGACCGTGAAATTGAAAATCACTACAAAATGAACTGTGAAAATGTTGAAGCTTGGCATGGTATCATCATTTCACCCGCATAGCATGTGCGAAAGAGTAGAGATGGTCACAGCAAAAACTGGATGCACTTTGTGTACAAACTGGACAATCTCTTTCGGAGTATCATGGTTTCGGACGAGAACTCATCTGTTACATGGGCACTTCAATATTTTTTAAACTTATTTGAACTCCGGACTTCTTGTGTGTTCAGTATGCAACATTCAAAGTGACGTCATCAATTTCCAACATGTTCTAACATCATTTGTTGTTTTTCAGTCATTAACCTAATTGTTTAGAGAGCTAAATGACCGTGAAATTGAAACTCACTACAAAATGAACTGTGAAAATGTTGAAACTTGGCATGGTATCATCATTTCACCCGCATAGCATGTGAGAAAGAGTAGAGAGGGTCACGGAAAAAACTGGACGCACTTCGTGTACAAACTGCACAATCTCTTTCGGAGTATCAGGGTTTCGGACGAGAACTCATCTGTTACATGGGCACTTCAATGTTTTTTAAACTTATTTGAACTCTGGACTTCTTGTGTGCTCAATATGCAGCATTCAAAGCGACGTCATCAATTTCCAACATGTTCTGACATCATTTGCTATTTTACAGTCATTTACCTAATT
>NC_057794.1:163449340-163450410 GCF_018294505.1 Triticum aestivum
GAGCTGAATGACCGTGAAATTAAAAATCACTACAAAATGAACAGTGAAAATGTTGAAACTTGGCATGGTATGATCAATTGACCCGCATAGCATGTGCGAAAGAGTAGAGAGGGTCACGGCAAAAACTGGACGCACTTCGTGTTCAAACTGCATAATCTCTTTCGGAGTATCAGGGTTTCGGACGAGAACTCATCTGTTACATGGGCACTTCAATGTTTTTTAAAATTATTTGAACTCTGGACTTCTTGTGTGTTCAGTATGCAGCATTCAAAGCGACGTCATCAATTTCCAACATGTTCTGACATCATTTGTTGTTTTTCAGTCATTTACCTAATTGATTAGAGAGCTAAATGACCGTGAAATTGAAAATCACTACAAAATGTACTGTGAAAATGTTGAAACTTGGCATGGTATCATCATTTCACGAACATAGCATGTGTGAAAGAGTAGAGAGGGTCATGGAAAAAACTAGACGCACTTCGTGTACAAACTAGACAATCTCTTTTGGAGTATCAGGGTTTCGGACGAGAACTCATCTGGTACATGGGCACTTCAATGTTTTTTAAAATTATTTGAACTCTGGACTTCTTGTGTGCTCAGTATGCAGCATTCAAAGCGACGTCACCAATTTCCAACATGTTCTGAAATCATTTGCTGTTTTTCAGTCATTTACCTAATTGATTAGAGAGCTAAATGACCGTGAAATTGAAAATCACTACAAAATGAACTATGAAAATTTTGAAACTTGGCATGGTATCATCATTTCACCAACATAGCATGTGCGAAAGAGTAGAGAGGGTCACAGAAAAAACTGGACGCACTTCGTGTACAAACTAGACAATCTCTTTTGGAGCATCAGGGTTTCGGATGAGAACTCATCTGGTACATGGGCACTTCAATGTTTTTTAAAATATTGAAACTCTGGACTTCTTGTGTGTTTAGTATGCAGCATTCAAAGCGACGTCATCAATTTCCAACATGTTCTGACATCATTTGCTGTTTTTCAGTCATTTACCTAATTGTTTAGAGAGCTAAATGACCGTGAAATTGAAAATCACTACAAAATGAAC
>NC_057794.1:163450420-163451536 GCF_018294505.1 Triticum aestivum
AAAATGTTGAAACTTGGCATGGTACCATCATTTCACCCGCATAGCATGTGCGAAAGAGTAGAGAGGGTCACGGCAAAAACTGGACGCACTTCTTGTACAAACTGCAGAATCTATTTCGGAGTATCAGGGTTTCGGACAAGAACTCATCTGTTACATGGGCACTTCAATGTTTTTTAACCTTATTTGAACTCCGGACTTCTTGTGTGTTCATTATGCAGTATTCAAAGCAACGTCATCAATTTCCAACATGTTCTCACATGATTTGTTGTTTTTCAATCATTTACCTAATTGTTTAGAGAGCTAAATGACCGTGAAATTGAAAATCACTACAAATGAACTGTGAAAATGTTGAGACTTGGCATGGTATCATCATTTTACCCGCGTAGCATGTGCGAAATAGTAGAGAGGGTCACGGCAAAAACTGGACGCTCTTCGTGTATGAACTGGACAATCTCTTTCGGAGCATCAGGGTTTTGGACGAGAACTCATCTGTTACATGGGCACTTCAACTTTTTTTAAACTTATTTGAACTCCAAACTTCTTGTGTGTTCAGTCTGTAGTATTCAAAGCGACGTCATCAATTTCCAACATGTTCTGACATCATTTGCTGTTTTTCAGTCATTTACCTAATTGTTTAGAGAGCTAAATGACCGTGAAATTGAAAATCACTACAAAATGAACTGTGAAAATGTTGAAACTTGGCATGGTATCATCATTTCACCCGCATAGCATGTGCGAAAGAGTAGAGATGGTCACAGCAAAAACTGGATGCACTTTGTGTACAAACTGGACAATCTCTTTCGGAGTATCATGGTTTCGGACGAGAACTCATCTGTTACATGGGCACTTCAATGTTTTTTAAACTTATTTGAACTCCGGACTTCTTGTGTGTTCAGTATGCAACATTCAAAGCGACGTCATCAATTTCCAACATGTTCTAACATCATTTGTTGTTTTTCAGTCATTAACCTAATTGTTTAGAGAGCTAAATGACCGTGAAATGGAAAATCACTACAAAATGAACTGTGAAAATGTTGAGACTTGGCATGGTATCATCATTTCACCCGCGTAGCATGTGCGAAATAGTAGAGAGGGTCACAGCAAAAACTGGACCCT
>NC_057794.1:163451717-163453168 GCF_018294505.1 Triticum aestivum
TTATTTGAACTCCGGACTTCTTGTGTGTTCAGTATGCAGTATTCAAAGCGACGTCATCAATTTCCAACATGTTCTGACATCATTTGCTGTTTTTCAGTCATTTACCTAATTGTTTAGAGAGCTAAATGACCGTGAAATTGAAAATCACTACAAAATGAACTGTGAAAATGTTGAAGCTTGGCATGGTATCATCATTTCACCCGCATAGCATGTGCGAAAGATTACAGATGGTCACAGCAAAAACTGGATGCACTTTGTGAACAAACTGGACAATCTCTTTCGGAGTATCATTGTTTCGGACGAGAACTCATCTGTTACATGGGCACTTCAATATTTTTTAAACTTATTTGAACTCTGGACTTATTGTGTGTTCAGTATGCAACATTCAAAGCGACGTCATCAATTTCCAACATGTTCTAACATCATTTGTTGTTTTTCAGTCATTAACCTAATTGTTTAGAGAGCTAAATGACCGTGAAATTGAAAATCACTACAAAATGAACTGTGAAAATGTTGAAACTTGGCAAGGTATCATCATTTCACCCGCATAGCATGTGCGAAAGAGTAGAGATAGTTACGGCAAAAACTGGATGCACTTTGTGTACAAACTAGACAATCTCTTTCGGAGTATCAGGGTTTCGGACGAGAACTCATCTGTTACATGGGCACTTCAATGTTTTTTAAACTTATTTGAACTCCGGACTTCTTGTGTGTTCAGTATGCAGTATTCAAAGCAACGTCATCCATTTCCAACATGTTCTCACATCATTTGCTGTTTTTCCGTCCTTTACCGAATTGTTTAGAGAGCTAAATGACCGTGAAATTGAAAATCACTACAAAATGAACTGTGAAAATATTGAGACTTGGCATGGTATCATCAGTTCACCCGTGTAGCATCTGCGAAATAGTAGAGAGGGTCACGGTAAAAACTGGACGCCCTTCGTGTACGAACTGGACAATCTCTTTCGGAGTATCAAGGTTTCGGACGAGAACTCATCTGTTACATGGGCACTTCAATATTTTTAAAACTTATTTGAACTCCGGACTTCTTGTGTGTTCAATATGCAACATTCAAAGTGATGTCATCAATTTCCAACATGTTCTGACATCATTTGCTATTTTTCAGTCATTTACCTAATTATTTAGAGAGCTAAATGACCGTGAAAGTGAAAATCACTACAAAATGAGCTGTGAAAATGTTGAAACTTGGCATGGTATCATCATGTCACCCGCATAGCGTGTGCGAAAGAGTAGAGATGGTCACGAAAAAAACTGGACGCACTTCGTGTACAAACTGGACAACCTCTTTCAGAGTATCAGGGTTTCGGACGAGAACTCATCTATTACATGGGCACTTCAATGTTTTTTAAACTTATTTGAACTCCGGACTTCTTTTGCGTTTAGTATGCAGCATTCAAAGCAAAGTTATCAATTTCCAACATGTTCTGACT
>NC_057794.1:163453178-163454824 GCF_018294505.1 Triticum aestivum
TAGCATGTGCGAAAGAGTAGAGAGGGTCACGGCAAAAACTGGACGCACTTCTTGTACAAACTGCAGAATCTATTTCGGAGTATCAGGGTTTCGGACAAGAACTCATCTGTTACATGGGCACTTCAATGTTTTTTAAAATTATTTGAACTCTGGACTTCTTGTGTGTTCAGTATGCAACATTCAAAGCGACGTCATCAATTTCCAACATGTTCTAACATCATTTGTTGTTTTTCAGTCATTAACCTAATTGTTTAGACAGCTAAATGACCATGAAATTGAAAATCACTACAAAATGAACTGTGAAAATGTTGAAACTTGGCATGGTATCATCATTTCACCCGCATAGCATGTACGAAAGAGTGGAGATGGTTACGGCAAAAACTGGATGCACTTTGTGTACAAACTGGACAATCTCTTTCGGAGTATCAGGGTTTCGGACGAGAACTCATCTGTTACATGGGCACTTCAATGTTTTTTAAACTTATTTGAACTCTGGTCTTCTTGTGTGTTCAGTATGCAGTATTCAAAGCAACGTCTTCAATTTCCAACATGTTCTCACATCATTTGCTGTTTTTCAGTCATTTACCTAATTGTTTAGAGAGCTAAATGACCGTGAAATTGAAAATCACTACAAAATGAACTGTGAAAATATTGAGACTTGGCATGGTATCATCATTACACCCGTGTAGCATCTGCGAAATAGTAGAGAGGGTCACGGCAAAAACTGGATGCCCTTCGTGTACGAACTGGACAATCTCTTTCGGAGTATCAGGGTTTCGGCCGAGAACTCATCTCTTACATGGGCACTTCAATGTTTTTTAAACTTATTTGAACTCCGGACTTCTTGTGTGTTCAATATGCAACATTCAAAGTGATGTCATCAATTTCCAACATATTCTGACATCATTTGCTATTTTTCAGTCATTTACCTAATTGTTTAGAGAGCTAAATGACCGTGAAAGTGAAAATCACTACAAAATGAACTGTGAAAATGTTGAAACTTGGCATGGTATCATCATGCCACCCGCATAGCATGTGCGAAAGAGTAGAGAGGGTCACGGCAAAAACTGGACGCACTTTGTGTACAAACTGGACAATCTCTTTGGGAGCATCAGGGTTTCGGACGAGAACTCATCTATTACATGGGCACTTCAATGTTTTTTAAACTTATTTGAACTCCGGACTTCTTTTGCATTCAGTATGCAGCATTCAAAGCGAATTTATCAATTTCCAACATGTTCTGACTACATTTGCTATTTTCAGTCATTTACCTAATTGTTTGGAGAACTAAATGACCGTGAAAATGAAAATCACAACAAAATGAACTGTGAAAATGTTGAAACTTGGCATGGTATCATCATTTCACCTGCATAGCTTGTGCAAAAGAGTTGAGAAGGTCACGGCAAAAACTGGATGCACTTCGTGTACAAACTGGACAATCTCTTTCGGAGTATCAGGGTTTCGGTCGAGAACTCATCTATTACATGGGCACTTCAATGTTTTTTAAACTTATTTGAACTCCGGACCTCTTGTGTGTTCAGTATGCAACATTCAAAGCGACGTCATCAATTTCCAACATGTTCTGACATCATTTACTGTTTTTCAGTCATTTACCTAATTGTTTAGAGAGCTAAATGACCGTGAAA
>NC_057794.1:163454834-163455947 GCF_018294505.1 Triticum aestivum
TGGACGCACTTCGTGTACAAACTGGACAACCTCTTTCAGAGTATCAGGGTTTCGGACGAGAACTCATCTATTACATGGGCACTTCAATGTTTTTTAAACTTATTTGAACTCCGGACTTCTTTTGCGTTTAGTATGCAGCATTCAAAGCAAAGTTATCAATTTCCAACATGTTCTGACTACATTTGCTATTTTTAGTCATTTACCTAATTGTTTAGAGAGCTAAATGACCGTGAAATTGAAAATCACTACAAAATGAACTGTGAAAATGTTGAAACTTGGCATAGTATCATCATTTCACCCGCATAGCATGTGCGAAAGAGTTGAGAAGGTCACGGCAAAAACTGGACGCATTTTGTGTACAAACTAGACAATCTCTTTCGGACTATCAGGGTTTCGGTCGAGAACTCATCTATTACATGGGCACTTCAATGTTTTTTAAACTTATTTGAACTCCGGACCTCTTGTGTGTTCAGTATGAAACATTCAAAGCAACATCATCAATTTCCAACATGTTCTGACATCATTTACTGTTTTTCGGTCATTTACCTAATTGTTTAGAGAGCTAAATGACCGTGAAATTGAAAATCACTACAAAATGAACTGTCAAAATGTTGAAACTTGGCATTGTATCATCATTTCACCCGCATAGCATGTGAGAAAGAGTAGAGAGGGTCACGGAAAAAACTGGACGCACTTCATGTACAAACTGGACAATCTCTTTTGGAGTATCTGGGTTTCGGACGAGAACTCATCTGGTACATGGGCACTTCAATGTTTTTAAAAAATATTTGAACTCTGGACTTCTTGTGTGTTCAGTATGCAGCATTCAAAGCGACGTCATCAATTTCCAACATGTTCTGACATCATTTGCTATTTTTCAGTCATTTACCTAATTGTTTAGAGAGCTAAATGACCGTGAAATTGAAAATCACTACAAAATGAACTGTGAAAATGTTGAAACTTGGAATGGTATCATCATTTCACCCGCATAGCATGTGCGAAAGAGTAGAGAGGGTCACGGCAAAAACTGGACGCACTTCTTGTACAAACTGCAGAATCTATTTCGGAGTATCAGGGTTTCGGACAAGAACTCATCTGTTACATGGGCACTTC
>NC_057794.1:163459966-163460613 GCF_018294505.1 Triticum aestivum
TTGAACTCCGGACTTCTTTTGTGTTTAGTATGCAGCATTCAAAGCGACGTCATCAATTTCCAACATGTTCTGACATCATTTGTTGTTTTTCAGTCATGTACCTAATTGTTTAGAGAGCTAAATGACCGTGAAATTGAAAATCACTACAAAATGAACTGTGAAAATGTTGAAACTTGGCATGGTATCATCATTTCACCCACATATCATGAGCTAAAGAGTAGAGAGGGTCACGACAAAAACTGGACACACTTCGTGTACAAACTGGACAATCTCTTTCGGAGTATCAGGGTTTCGAACGAGAACTCATCTGTTACACGGGCACTTCAATGTTTTCTAAACTTATTTGAACTCCGGACTTCTTTTGTGTTCAGTATGCAGCATTCAAAGAGACGTCATCAATTTTTCCAACATGTTCTGACATCATTTGTTGTTTTTCAGTCATTTACCGAATTGTTTAGAGAGCTAAATGACCGTGAAATTGAAAATCACTACAAAATGAACTGTGAAAATGTTGAAACTTGGCATGATATCATCATTTCACCCGCATAGCATGCGCGAAAGAGTAGAGAGGGTCACGGCAAAAACTGGACGCACTTCGTGTACAAACCGGACAATCTCTTTCGGAGTATCAGGGTTTCGGACGAGAA
>NC_057794.1:163460713-163479870 GCF_018294505.1 Triticum aestivum
CATTGTGGAGTCCATTCGAACTTTTTATCTTTCTTGAGGAGTTCGGTTAGAGGTTTAGCAACTTTGGAGAAGTTCTCGACAAAGCGACGGCAATAGCTCGCTAAGCCTAGAAAACTCCGAACTTGCTTGACCGATTCAGGTGGAGTCCAATCAAGGACGGCTTGAACTCGCTCAGGGTTAACCGCAATACCTTTACCAGATATTACATGACCCAGATAGGTCACTTCTGGCAACCAGAATTCACATTTAGAAAATTTGGCATAAAGGCGATGCTCTCGAAGTTTCTGCAACACTAGTCTTAGATGTTCGGCATGTTCTTCCTCGTTCTTGGAGTATATGAGTATATCATCGAGATAAACTACGACGAATTTATCCAAATACTCCATGAAGATTGAGTTCATTAACCGAGAAAAGGTGGCTGGAGCGTTGGTTAAACCGAAGGACATGACGGTGTACTCGTATTGGCCATAACGAGTAACAAAGGCCGTTTTAGGGATGTCCCCGTTTCTGATTTTGATTTGGTGGTAGCCCAACCTCAAATCCATCTTGGAGAAGACCGAGGATCCAGCGAGCTGATCATACAGATCGTTGATCCTGGGAAGCGGGTATTTGTTCTTGATTGTGACCAAATTGACAGGTCGGTAATCTACAACCATCCGGTCCGTACCATCCTTCTTCTTAACGAATAGGACGGGGCAAGCCCACGGAGATGAACTGGGGCGGATGAAACCCTTTTTCAAGGATTCATCGAGTTGCTTCTTAAGCTCGGCTAGTTCTAGGGGTGCCATCTTATAAGGCCTTCTAGCAATCGGAACGGTTCCTGGAATGAGGTCTATTACGAACTCAACATCCCTGTCAGGTGGAACCCCTGGAAATTCCTCTGGAAAGACATCCGGAAAATCACGAACTACCGGAACGTCCTCAAGGTCTGGCAAAGGGCTGGCGTTAAGAGAATATAATTGTCGCTTGGCTATTCGAGTCAAAACATTGACTATCTTCCCCGAAGGATGGGTGAGTTGAACGGTCCTAGAGAAGCAATCAATTTTGGCTTGATGAGCTGACATCCAGTCCATACCCAAAATGATATTAATATCTGAAGATTTAAGGGCTATCAAAGATGCGAGAAAAACAAGTCGGTCGACTTGGATTTCATTCCCATGGCTTACTCTAGAAGTTTGCCATTTGGATCCCGGAGTTTGAATTACCATAGAGGATGGCAAGTCACAGAATGCAATGTTATGCAAACGAGCATAATTTTCAGATATAAAAGAATGAGAGGCTCCTGTATCGAAAAGAACAGATGCCGGGTGGCAATTAACAAGAAGCGTACCGAGAACGACGTGGGGATCTTCTTGAGCTTCTTCGGCAGAGATACAGTTGACATGGCCACGTGAAGCGGTGACCGGTTTAGCATGAAACACTTTTCCTGTCGGCTTGCCACGGCCAACAGCTTTAGCAGATTAATTGGGGTTGGTCTGGGGACACTCACGCATATAATGACCAGATTCCCCACACTTGAAACAAGTCACGGAACTGGTACGTGGAGGAGCATTATTGGTTGGACCCCCATAGGGCTTAGCTGGAGCAGACTGTTGAGCGGGGCGAGGCGCCTGGAAAGATGGCCTCGGTGTGAACCTGGGTGGCAAGGCGGTGTTGGGTACCCACACGCGGCGCTTCTGAGGACCAGCACCGGATGAGGAACCCATGTCACGTCCATGCTTGCGTGTTGCGTCGTAGTCAGTCTGACCAGTTTCAGCACTGATGGCTTTGTTGACAAGTTTCGGAAAAGATGTGCACTCATGCAGACGAAGGTCGCGGCGAAGCTCAGGACTAAGGCCCTTGCGGAACCTTGCTTGCTTCTTGGCGTCAGTAGACACTTCCTCAGTTGCATATCGGGCGAGCTTACCAAACTCTCTGCTATAGGCATCCACAGAAAGTCGGCCTTGGGTGAAATTGCAAAATTCTTCACGCTTACGTTCCATGAGACCCTCCGGAATATGATGTTCACAGAAAGACTCGCTGAATTCAGCCCAAGTTGTGACATGGCCCGCTGGGCGCATAGCTCCATAATTCTCCTACCAAAGACTGGCGGGGCCTTCAAGATGATATGCGGCAAAGGTGACCTTGTCAGCCTCAGCTACCAGCGCGGAACGCAGCTTGTGAGAAATACTGCGAAGCCAGTCATCAGCGTCGAGAGGTTCGACGGAGTGGTGGAACGTGGGTGGATGCAATTTGATAAAATCGCTGAGTGACACCACGTTAGCCCTCTGATGGTGTGCTGTATTCTGTTCAATACGCTCCAACAAACGGTTTGTCTCCCGCTTGTTTCTCTCAGCTTCCATCATCACCTCGGCTAGTGAAGGAGGATGAGGCAGATTTTCATTCCTGGCTTCACTGCCTTCGGCCTGCTCTTGAGAAGCAGGGTTGGCGCGCGTGTTGACCATCCTAGGTAACAAGACAATGATTTAGTCAGAATGATAAAATTCCGACATAGGATACATAATGCAAGGAATAACTCGGAATGCAAGATGATCATCCGTATGACATGGTAGATACAGAAACTGCTTCTTTTATTCCATCGTCATACACACCATACAAGGTTTAGTACAAGACCAAACAAAGTACTATTACGGTGAAAAGGGATTACATCTCATCGGAGGCATTCCAAACTCCTATACATTATTTTTCTACAACTCCGGAAAGAGTACAAACTAAGTCATATCCCACGAGTCACGCGGGACGACAGACGACACAGCTAGTGCGAACTAGGGATACTACCCCTAACTCAGACCGATCCGTAGTAGTCCTCATAAAAGTCACCTCCATAGCCTGGAAGCTCAACATGTTCATCCGGAAACAGACGATCTCGCGGAGCTTGTGGACCATAGGGGCTAGGATGAGGCCTTGGACCAACAAACGGTGGCCTGCGGGGACCGCGAGGTGGGGTGATGCCTCCTACATCACGCCAAACCATCACGTCCGGCAGAGCAGATCTCACAGGATAGAGATCGCGCATATCTGAATATCCAGCTTGCACCGCCGGTGCGAACCGAGTCAAAGTGGCCCAGTGGTCAGCACGGGTATTGAAGAGCTCTAACCTTAAGGCCCGATTTTCACGGTCCTTATCCTCGAGCATCTCAGCAGTGGTGCGAGTCCGTGAATCCTCCTGAGTGGAGTCAGCATAGATAGCCTGGAGATACCCTTGTGCTCCCGGAAGTGATCCTGGCATATACCGGAAGTCAGAGTCCCGAAATAGACCAGATCTGACTCGCATAATGGTCATCATAGAGTAGGCGGCGTCCTGCGCAGCCATCTCAATAGTAACCCCGAGTCCATAGGAGCAGTGAAGAGGCTCGGTGGATCCAGGATAAGATGGAAATATCCTGACAGTGCAGAGATACTGGCTTTGATTAAAATCCCGGAATTGCTCTACGACCGTGTACTCAGGATACCAGCGGTATCCAGCCTCAGTCATTACCCTGACCAACTTAGCAGTATGGCCGGGTACATCTAGACATCGAGTCAGGCGAACCACTTGATTGAGGTCGCGAGTGGCCATCTGAAAGCACAATCATAATGCAAAGGCATTAGAATTTCTAGCAAAATTTCGGCAGCATAACAGCTGTAAATGCTCAAAAAGGATTTGAGACATTTGACAAAGGATTTCGTACACACTCAACATCATCATATCAAAGTTCTGAACCATTCTGACTACATAATGTGGTAGTAGAACTGAACTAGGCTTGTAACCATCAAACTTATAAGGTACTACTGATTAGTAACACGTGATCCTGATAGAAAGAATAGATCCTAATTCCTTAACCCCCGGTGGAAGAATGGACTGACTCAGATCAGAAAGTCATAAGGTATAAGGAGTAAAAAGAGCCTTACGTTCCAACCCACAAACAATTCCCCTACATATAACTAAAGAATTTCTAGACTCAACATCGACCAGTTTGGCTTGGAGAACCTACAGGCAGTCCGGCTCTGATGCCAACGCTGTCAGGACCCCGACTCGATGTCACATCGATCTAGCTGGTAACACCTCATATCACTTTGCGGCCTCACGCACGGTATTCCCACGGGTGTCGTCTTACCTTTTCCCGGGACCGTTTGCGCCTTTTGGCTCACGTATATGATAGCGTCGCTAGCATCCATATGATAAAGAGCCCGGGCTGACATGACTAGTCGTAAACCCAAAGTGGCACAGACTTACAGGGACAGGCATCCATGACCCAGCTTCGAACGTGTCGGTCATCAGCAAGTGGGTCCGGGCTGTAGCACTGGGCTAGCAGGACTCCGGTAAACCGGGCTGTAGCGGGCTAACAGGACTCCGGTACTCAAAGCGTGACATTTCCCCGAAGGGACAGACACAGGAACGAAGAAGGACACATGCTGGCCAGCCTAAGTGTTCCAGAGCAGTAGCAAGCTACCATGGCTCAGCGGTAACACTAGGAGACATTTCCCGGTAAGAGAGGCTACTAAAGATAAACAACTAGATAGTCAGATCCCACACATACCAAGCATTTCAATCATACACACAATATGCTCGATATGTGCAAATACAACGAAGCATCACAACATGACTCTATGACACAAGTACTTTATTTAGGGCTCAGTGAGCCATACATAACATACACAAAGGTACGGGTCTCACGACCCCACATACAAGTCATACAGTCATACAAACCAGCAGCGGAAGTAACTTGTCTGAGTACAGACAACTAGTAAAATAAAAGAGGCTTGGAAAGCCTAGCTATACTACGTGGTCCTTCACAAGCTCAGGGTCACCACCTGGGTCTTTAGCCTACTCGTTGATGTCAACGTCTACATAGAACCCATCAGAAGGGGTTGCAGCGTCTTCTGTAAAAATGTAGATTATAGCAACATGAGTACAAAGGTACTCAGCAAGACTTACATCAGATCCTACATACATGCATAGTATCAAGAAGGGTTGGTGGAGTTATTGCAGCAAGCCAGCTTTGACTCTTGGCTAGGCTATTCTACGATACTCCAACTGAAAAGGTTTTGCGCACACGAGTCCACTACTCACCACTTCAATACACTACCGAGGATCCACCTCCGTCTTCCTACGGAAGAGCCATCCTCGGCACTCACACTTATCTTGAGGCTTTTAGTAGTTTCCATTTACTTGTCTATGAACTGTATAGGCAACCAAGTATTCCTTTACCGCGGACGCGGCTATTCGAATAGATCATGTTAACCCTGCAGGGGGTACTTCTTCATACACGCTCTCACCACTTACCGTCGTTTACACGACATGTACTCGGCAACCTTCAAGCGGAAGCCCAACGTGGGTGTCGGCCACGACCTACCTAATCACCTAAGCCTCCAGTCCAGGTTTATCGCCTATTCAGGTTCCATCCGCAGGGAGTCCGGCCGAGGTTTCCCATACGGCCCCGAACGATGTGAACAGGGTTCCCGAGATACCTAACGGGTATTCGGTACACCCGGCCACGTACCTACCGCATCACAGCCCACCCCTACGGTCAGCGCTGTCCACGGCCTCCAGTAGGCTACAAACACCAGAAACTACTTGCAACTCCTGGACGGAGAACTAGGGTGAATAAGAAGTCGAGAGGGTCCATTGGTTTCGGGCCCAATGCATGGTAGTAGCTGATTCTTAAATCACACATACAGATCTCAGTGCTTAAGGTCGGCTTCAATGAAACAACCCACCATGTACTCCTACATGGCCTCTCATCGATACCTTTACCAAATCGTGTTCACCACGCCACTCTCATTACCGACATAATCATTTCACTCTAGTCCATCACCCAGATGAACCATACCTGACACGACTCTAAGCATAGCAGGCATAGCAAGGTAGGAACAACACATACATATGGCTCAATCAACTCCTACACATGCTAGTGGGTTTCATCTAGTTACTGTGGCAATGACAGGTCATGCAGAGGAAATGGGTTCAACTACCGTAGCACACAGCAGTTTGAATCGCGTTGTCTTAATGCAGTAAAATAGAGCAGGAGCGAGAACATGGGATTGTATCGATATGATCAAATGGTTGGTTGCTTGCCTGATGGTTCGTTGCACGGATACGATTCCTCGTTAGGGTAATCACGGTACTCCTCGGGAACAGATCATGTCGCAAAGGATAACGATACACAGGCATCACCAAACAATGTGCAACAATATGATGCATGCATGAAACATGGCAATATGAGTGTGTTGGGCTAATGCAACTAAAGCCAGAAGTGTTTGAGCAAATTTGAATCAAAGATTCAAATTCCAAATTCAATTATGGCCTTTTAAAGTGCTTTTCCTTGTTCTGATTAAAACATCAATTTAACTTGTTTGATCATGCATGAAAATAGTACAGATGGATAGATTGGATTTTTCTGATCATTTTTCATATATAATTTGTCCAATTTGGAGTTACAGAATAAAAGTTATGAATTATTGAAGTTTAACTAATATTCTGGAATTTCCTGATTTAATTTAAATCCAGAAATTCAATTACTGCGTCAGCCTGACATCACAGTGACATCAGCAGGTCAACAGGGCTGGCTCGGGTCAAACCTGACGTGTGGGGTCCACACGTCAGTGTCACAGGGGCTAATCCCGCGTTGACCCCAGGCTGGTTAGCTTTGACTAAGCCCTGGGGCCCACTTGTCAGCGTCAGTAGGTGGTGGATTAGTGGTTAATCAACTAGGCCACGTCAGCTCGCCGGAGTTCTGGCCGGCGGCGACCAACAGTGCGGCGGCGATAGTGGTTTTGGTCGTTTCGGCCACCAAATGGAACGTGGCGACCACCGGAGTGAAGCTGAGGACGACCCGCGGCTCTTGGCGGAGTCCGTTGGGGTCGGGGTGGCCGGAGCTGACGGCGGTGAGCTCGGCTGCGGCCGCCGGGGTTCGGTCGTGCGCGGGATTGGTGCTGGAGCTCGAAGTCGAGCAAAGTGAGGCGCTAGGGATGCTCTACGGGTTCTTGCGAACGTGTTGGACTCGCCGGGGTGACCAAATGGTCACCGGAGCTGCGTCGACGGCGAGCTTGGCGACGGCGGAGGTTCGGCCGAGGTGGGGATGCAGCTACGGTGAGGGAACGAGGGGAAGGAGAGGGGGAAACGGCTCGGGGGCTCACCGCGGTTGCAGTGGGCGTCGAAGCGGGCTCAGGGACGCGCTGGAGACGGCGAATTCGTCGGCGACGGTGGTCGGAGCCCGAAGAGGGGAACGGCGACGTGGCGGCGATGCAGGGCTTCCGGGGACTCGTGGAGCGGTGGGGAGGAAGAGGGAGTTGTGGCGGAGCTTCTGAGCTACTCGGGGGAGCGAGGGGTGGCCGGAGGCAGTGGCTAAGGCGAACGGCGGCGACGGTGTGCTTCGGCCGAGAGCGAGAGAGAGCGAGGGAGAAACGGGGGAGAGTGAGCGAGAGCAGGGGGGATCGGGACGGGCTGCGGGCGTCGTCCACGCGGCCAGGAGGGCGTCGGCAAGCAGGAGGTGGCCGCGCGGTCGCGCGCGCGCGAGCACGCAGCAGCTTCGGGGCGTGGGGAGGAAGACGACGGGGAGCTACAGTGCTGGGCTGGCTAGCTGGGCCGAGCTGAACAGGGAGGAGCCCAGGTAAGCTTCTCCCTTTTAGTTTTTTTTCTGTTTTCTGTTTTATTTAATATAACTGCAACTTTGTTGAATTAAATAAAATACCTAGGCAACTCCAAAATTCACCAAACTACTCCTGGCTCATAGTTGGATTATTTCCAACATGAAACATTTTAGTTTGGAGATATTTGAGCATTTAAATATTTTATATTATTTTAAATGCCCAAATTCAAATAGTTATGATTTAACTCAAGAACCCTAGGATGGCCTAGAAAAGTGTGCACCATTTTTGGCAGAGGTTCTGAACCAAGGCAAAAATGATGGGCATTTTAGAAGGGCATTTCAGGTTCATTGAAAATTTATTTTAGTAACCCTAGTTGGTTTCAGAGGGGACTGGGGGTTCTGTCATCCCCATTTCAAGTTTCTGATGAAAGAGTAAACATGATGCAACACTCTAATGCATGACTAGCTAGGGTGTGACAACTCACCCCCACTCAAAAGAATCTCGTCCCGAGATTTGGGTTCCTCCGAGAAGAAGGCGGGATACTCGAGTCGAAGACGATCCTCCCTTTCCCAAGTTGCTTCATCTTCAGAATGGTGCGACCATTGAACTTTGAGGAACTTGATATTATGACGTCGCGTGGTACGCTCGGCCTGATCGAGGATACAGATGGGGTACTCTCGATATGTAAGATTATCTTGGAGATCAAGCGTTTCGTGGTCCACTTCACGGATAGGATCCGAGAAACAACGCCTGAGTTGAGAAACGTGGAAGACATCGTGAACTCTGGAGAGGTGCGGAGGTAGTTCCAATTGGTAGGCAACTTCCCCTCGTTTGGCAAGAATGCGAAAAGGTCCAATGTAACGAGGAGCCAATTTGCCTTTGATACCGAAACGATGGGTTCCCTTCAGAGGGGTGACCCGAAGATAAGCCTTCTCGTCAACCCCGAAAGTCATAGCCTTATGTTTTCGGTCATATTGACTCTTTTGACGAGATTGGGCTGTTTTCAACTTTTCACGAACGATACGAACTTGTTCTTCTGCTTCCTGAATCATATCCGGGCCAAAGAATTGTCTTTCCCCGGTCTCTGACCAGTTAAGGGGTGTTCGACATCGTCGTCCATAAAGAACTTCAAAAGGGGCTTTACCCAAGCTAGATTGATAGCTGTTGTTGTAAGCGAATTCGGCAAATGGAAGGCACTTCTCCGGGTCCATTCCGAAAGAGATAACAGAGGCTCGAAGCATGTCTTCTAGAATTTGGTTGACGCGTTCCACTTGACCACTTGACTGAGGGTGGAAAGCGGTGCTAAAGGAGAGACGGGTTCCCATAGCATTTTGGAAACTTTCCCAAAATCGAGAGGTGAAAAGACTTCCTCGATCCGAATTGATTTCCAAAGGAACACCATGGAGGGACACTATTCGGGAGATGTATAAATCTGCCAGTTGACTAGCGGTTATACTCTCACGAACAGGTAAGAAATGAGCTACTTTGGAAAGACGATCGACCACGACAAAAATAGCATTATTCCCTCTCTTGGTCCTGGGAAAACCGGTAATGAAATCCATACCAATTTTATCCCATTTCCATTCAGGAATAGCTAAGGGTTGAAGGGTGCCAGCAGGCCGTTGATGCTCTGCTTTTACACGACGACAGACGTCGCAATTAGCAATATACTGAGCGATTTCTCTCTTCATCCTAGTCCACCAGAACCTCTGGCGTAGGTCCTGATACATCTTAGTACTACCGGGATGAATGGTGAGAGGAGACTCATGAGCTTCCTTAAGGATTAATCGCCTTAGGTTGCGCACCTTGGGAACCACTAGTCGATCCCCGAAGTATACGACTCCTTGATCATTAACAGAGAAACAATTCGCAACTCCTTTCTGAATGTTCCTCTTGATGCGGGAGATTCCCGGATCTACCTTCTGTGCTTAGATAATTTGATCCGTAAGGGTAGGTTTTGCCACCAAGGTGGAGAGAAAACCTTGAGGAACAATGTGAAGGTTAAGCTTTCGAAATTCCTCATGGAGAAGCGGTTGACTTTGTTGTAACATCAGGTTGTTACAATAAGATTTACGACTTAGCGCATCAGCCATGACGTTGGCTTTCCCTGGGGTATAGGTTATTCCTAGGTCGAAGTCAGTGATCAATTCAACCCAACGTCTTTGTCTGAGATTCAAATCCGGTTGGGTGAAAATGTACTTCAGACTTTGGTGATCAGTGAATATTTCGCAACGATTACCGAGGAGGTAATGTCGCCAGGTCTTAAGTGCATAGACTACGGCTGCAAGTTCTAGATCATGAGTAGGATAATTCTCCTCATGTGGGTGCAATTGCCGTGAAGCGTAAGCAATTACGTGTCGATCTTGCATGAGAATGCAACCTAATCCTTGTCGCGAGGCGTCGCAGTAGATAACAAAGTCTTTGGAGAAGTCTGGTGGTACCAACACAGGAGCAGAAGTCAGGCGTCTTTTCAGTTCCTGAAAACTGTGCTCACATTGTGGAGTCCATTCGAACTTCTTATCTTTCTTGAGGAGTTCGGTTAGAGGTTTAGCAACTTTGGAGAAGTTCTCGACAAAGCGACGGCAATAGCTCGCTAAGCCTAGAAAACTCCGAACTTGCCTGACCGATTCGGGTGGAGTCCAGTCAAGGACGGCTTGAACTCGCTCAGGGTTAACCGCAATACCTTTACCAGATATTACATGACCCAGATAGGTCACTTCTGGCAACCAGAATTCACATTTAGAAAATTTGGCATAAAGGCGATGCTCTCGAAGTTTCTGCAACACTAGTCTTAGATGTTCGGCATGTTCTTCCTCGTTCTTGGAGTATATGAGTATATCATCGAGATAAACTACGACGAATTTATCCAAATACTCCATGAAGATTGAGTTCATTAACCGAGAAAAGGTGGCTGGAGCGTTGGTTAAACCGAAGGACATGACGGTGTACTCGTATTGGCCATAACGAGTAACAAAGGCCGTTTTAGGGATGTCCCCGTTTCTGATTTTGATTTGATGGTAGCCCAACCTCAAATCCATCTTGGAGAAGACTGAGGATCCAGCGAGCTGATCATACAGATCGTTGATCCTGGGAAGTGGATATTTGTTCTTGATTGTGACCAAATTGACAGGTCGGTAATCTACAACCATCCGGTCCGTACCATCCTTCTTCTTAACGAATAGGACGGGGCAAGCCCACGGAGATGAACTGGGGCGGATGAAACCCTTTTTCAAGGACTCATCGAGTTGTTTCTTAAGCTCGGCTAGTTCTAGGGGTGCCATCTTATAAGGCCTTCTAGCAATCGGAACGGTTCCGGGGATGAGGTCTATTACGAACTCAACATCCCTGTCAGGTGGAACCCCTGGCAATTCTTCTGGAAAGACATCCGGAAAGTCACGGACTACCGGAACGTCCTCAAGGTCTGGTAAAGGGCTGGCGTTAAGAGAATATAATTGTCGCTTGGCTGTTCGAGTCAAAACATTGACTATCTTCCCCGAAGGATGGGTGAGTTGAACGGTCCTAGAGAAGCAATCAATTTTGGCTTGATGAGCTGACATCCAGTCCATACCCAAAATGATATTAATATCTGAAGATTTAAGGGCTATCAAAGATGCGAGAAAAACAAGTCTGTCGACTTGGATTTCATTTCCATGGCTTACTCTAGAAGTTTGCCATTTGGATCCCGGAGTTTGAATTACCATAGAGGATGGCAAGTCACAGAATGCAACATTATGCAAACGAGCATAATTTTCAGATATAAAAGAATGAGAGGCTCCTGTATCGAAAAGAACAGATGCCGGGTGGCAATTAACAAGAAGCGTACCGAGAACGGCGTTGGGATCTTCTTGAGCTTCTTCGGCAGAGATACAGTTGACATGGCCACGTGAAGCGGTGACCGGTTTAGCATGAAACACTTTTCCTGTCGGCTTGCCACGGCCAACAGCTTTAGCAGATTGATTGGGGTTGGTCTGGGGACACTCACGCATATAATGACCAGATTCCCCACACTTGAAACAAGTCACGGAACTGGTACGTGGAGGAGCATTATTGGTTGGACCCCCATAGGGCTTAGCTGGAGCAGACTGTTGAGCGGGGCGAGGCGCCTGGAAAGATGGCCTCGGTGTGAACCTGGGTGGCAAGGCGGTGTTGGGTACCCACACGCGGCGCTTCTGAGGACCAGCACCGGATGAGGAACCCATGTCACGTCCATGCTTGCGTGTTGCGTCATAGTCTGTCTGACCAGTTTCAGCACTGATGGCTTTGTTGACAAGTTTCGGAAAAGATGTGCACTCATGTAGACGGAGGTCGCAGCGAAGCTCAGGACTAAGGCCCTTGCGGAACCTTGCTTGCTTCTTGGCGTCAGTAGACACTTCCTCAGTTGCATATCGGGCGAGCTTACCAAACTCTCTGCTATAGGCATCCACAGAAAGTCGGCCTTGGGTGAAATTGCAAAATTCTTCACGCTTACGGTCCATGAGACCCTCCGGAATGTGATGTTCACGGAAAGCCTCGCTGAACTCAGCCCAAGTAGTGACATGGCCCGCTGGGCGCATAGCTCCATAATTCTCCCACCAAAGACTGGCGGGGCCTTCAAGATGATATGCGGCAAAGGTGACCTTGTCAGCCTCCGCTACCAGCGCGGAACGCAGCTTGTGAGAAATACTGCGAAGCCAGTCATCAGCGTCGAGAGGCTCGACGGAGTGGTGGAACGTGGGTGGATGCAATTTGATAAAATCGCTGAGTGACACCACGTTAGCCCTCTGATGGTGTGCTGTATTCTGTTCAATACGCTCCAACAAACGGTTTGTCTCCCGCTTGTTTCTCTCAGCTTCCATCATCACTTCGGCTAGTGAAGGAGGATGAGGCAGATTTTCATTCCTGGCTTCACTGCCTTCGGCCTGCTCTTGGGAAGCAGGATTAGCGCGTGTGTTGACCATCCTAGGTAAACAAGACAATGATTTAGTCAGAATGATAAAATTCCGACATAGGATACATAATGCAAGGAATAACTCGGAATGCAAGATGATCATCCGTATGACATGGTAGATACAGAAACTGCTTCTTTTATTCCATCGTCATACACACCATACAAGGTTTAGTACAAGACCAAACAAAGTACTATTACGGTGAAAAGGGATTACATCTCATCGGAGGCATTCCAAACTCCTATACATTATTTTTCTACAACTCCGGAAAGAGTACAAACTAGGTCATATCCCACGAGTCACGCGGGACGACAGACGACACAGCTAGTGCGAACTAGGGATACTATCACTAACTCAGACCGATCCGTAGTAGTCCTCATAGAAGTCACCTCCATAGCCTGGAAGCTCAACATGTTCATCCGGAAACAGACGATCTCGCGGAGCTTGTGGACCATAGGGGCTAGGATGAGGCCTTGGACCAACAAACGGTGGCCTGCGTGGACCGCGAGGTGGGGTGATGCCTCCTACATCACGCCAAACCATCACGTCTGGCAGAGCAGATCTCACAGGATAGAGATCACGCATATCTGAATATCCAGCTTGCACCGCCGGTGCGAACCGAGTCAAAGTGGCCCAGTGGTCAGCACGGGTATTGAAGAGCTCTAACCTTAAGGCCCGATTTTCACGGTCCTTATCCTCGAGCATCTCAGCAGTGGTGCGAGTTCGTGAATCCTCCTAAGTGGAATCAGCATAAATAGCTTGGAGATATCCTTGTGCTCCCGGAAGTGATCCTGGCATATACCGGAAGTCAGAGTCCCGAAATAGACCAGATCTGACTCGCATAATGGTCATCATAGAGTAGGCGGCATCCTGCACAGCCATCTCGATAGTAACCCCGAGTCCATAGGAGCAGTGAAGAGGCTCAGTGGATCCAGGATAAGATGGAAATATCCTGACAGTGCAGAGATACTGGCTTTGATTAAAATCTCGGAATTGCTCTTCGACCGTGTACTCAGGATACCAGCGGTATCCAGCCTCAGTCATTACCCTGACCAACTTAGCAGTATGGCCGGGTACATCTAGGCATCGAGTCAGGCGAACCACTTGATTGAGGTCGCGAGTGGCCATCTGAAAGCACAGTTATAATGCAAAGGCATTAGAATTTCTAGCAAAATTTCGGCAGCATAACAGCTGTAAATGCTCAAAAAGGATATTGAGACATTTGACAAAGGATTTCGTACACACCCAACATCATCATATCAAGTTCTGAATCCATTCTAACAACATAATGTGGTAGTAGAACTGAACTAGGCTTGTATCCATCAAACTTATAAGGTACTACTGATTAGTAACACGTGATCCTGATAGAGAGAACAGATCCTAATTCCTTAACCCCCGTGGAAGAATGGACTGACTCAGATCAGAATGTCATAAGGTATAAGGAGTAAAAAGAGCCTTACGTTCCATCCCACAAGCAATTCCCCTACATATAACTAAGAATTTCTAGACTCAACATCGACCAGTTTGGCTTGGAGAACCTACAGGCAGTCCGGCTCTGATGCCAACGCTGTCAGGTCCCCGACTCGATGTCACATCGATCTAGCTGGTAACACCTCATATCACTTTGCGGCCTCACGCACGGTATCCCCACGGGTGTCGTCTTACCTTTTTCCCGGGACCGTTTGCGCCTTTTGGCTCACGTATATGATAGTGTCGCTAGCATCCATATGATAAAGAGCCCGGGCTGACATGACTAGTCGTAAACCCAAAGTGGCACAGACTTACAGGGACAGGCATCCATGACCCAACTTCGAACGTGTCGGTCATCAGCAAGTGGGTCCGGGCTGTAGCACTGGGCTAGCAGGACTCCGGTAAACCGGGCTGTAGCGGGCTAACAGGACTCCGGTACTCAAAGCGTGACATTTCCCCGAAGGGACAGACACAGGAACGAAGAAGGACACATGCCGGCCAGCCTAAGTGTTCCAGAGCAGTAGCAAGCTACCATGGCTCAGCGTTAACACTAGGAGACATTTCCCGGTAAGAGAGGCTACTAAAGATAAACAACTAGATAGTCAGATCCCACACATACCAAGCATTTCAATCATACACACAATATGCTCGATATGTGCAAATACAACGAAGCATCACAACATGACTCTACGACACAAGTACTTTATTTAAGGCTCAGTGAGCCATACATAACATACACACAAGGTACGGGTCTCACGACCCAACATACAATTCATACAGTCATACAAGCCAACAGCGGAAGTAACTTGTCTGAGTACAGACAACTAGTAAAATAAAAAGGGGCTTGGAAAGCCTGGCTATACTATGTGGTCCTTCACAAGCTCAGGGTCACCACCTGGGTCTTTAGCCTACTCGTTGATGTCAACGTCTACATAGAACCCATCAGAAGGGGTTGCAGCGTCTTCTGTAAAATGTAGATTATAGCAACATGAGTACAAAGGTACTCAGCAAGACTTACATCAGATCCTACATACATGCATAGTATCAAGAAGGGTCGGTGGAGTTATTGCAGCAAGCCAGCTTTGACTCTTGGCTAGACTATCCTACGATACTCCATTTGAAATAGTTTTGCGCACACGAGTCCACTATTCACCACTTCAATACACTACCGAGGATCCACCTCCGTCTTCCTACGGAAGAGCCATCCTCGGCACTCACACTTATTTTGAGGCTTTTAACAGTTTCCATTTACTTGTCTATGAACTGTATAGGCAACCAAGTAGTCCTTTACCGCGGACGCGGCTATTCGAATAGATCATGTTAACCCTGCAGGGGTGTACCTCTTCATACACGCTCTCACCACTTACCGTCGTCTACACGACATGTACTCGGCAACCTTCAAGCGGAAACCCAACGTGGGTGTCGGCCACGACCTACCTAATCACCTAAGCTTCCAGTCCAGGTTTATCGCCTATTCAGGTTCCATCCGCAGGGAGTCCGGCCGAGGTTTTCCATACGGCCCCGAACGATGTGAACAGGGTTCCCGAGATACCTAACGGGTATTCGGTACACCGTGCCACGTACCTACCGCATCACAGCCCACCCCTACGGTCAGCGCTGTCCACGGCCTCCAGTAGGCTACAAACACCAGAAACTACTTGCAACTCCTGGACGGAGAACTAGGTTGAATAAGAAGTCGAGAGGGTCCATTGGTTTCGGGCCCAATGCATGGTAGTAGCTGATTCTTAAATCACACATACAGATCTCAGTGCTTAAGGTCGGCTTCAATGAAACAACCCACCATGTACTCCTACATGGCCTCTCATCGATACCTTTACCAAATCGTGTTCACCACACCACTCTCATTACCGACATAATCATTTCACTCTAGCCCATCACCCAGATGAACCAGACCTGACACGACTCTAAGCATAGCAGGCATAGCAAGGTAGGAACAACACATACATATGGCTCAATCAACTCCTACACATGCTAGTGGGTTTCATCTAGTTACTGTGGCAATGACAGGTCATGCAGAGGAAATGGGTTCAACTACCGTAGCACACAGCAGTTTGAATCGCGTTGTCTTAATGCAGTAAAAGAGAGCAGGAGCGAGAACATGGGATTGTATCGATATGATCAAATGGTTGGTTGCTTGCCTGATGGTTCGTTGCACGGATACGATTCTTCGTTAGGGTAATCACGGTACTCCTCGGGAACAGATCCCGTCGCAAAGGATACCGATACACAACATTACCAAACAATATGCAACAATATGATGCATGCATGGAACTTGGCAATATGAGTGTGTTGGGCTAATGCAACTAAAACCAGAAGTGTTTGAGCAAATTTGAATCAAAGATTCAAATTTCAAATTCAAATATGGCCTTTTAAAGTGCCTTTTCTTGTTCTGTTTAAAACATCAATTTAACTTGTTTGGTCATGCATGAAAATAGTACAGATGGATAGATTGGATTTTTCTGATCATTTTTCATATATAACTTGTCCAATTTGGAGTTACAGATTAAAAGTTATGAATTTTTGAAGTTTAAATAATATTCTGGAATTTCCTGATTTAATTTAAATCCAGAAATATCATTTACTGCGTCAGCCTGACATCACAGTGACATCAGCAGGTCAACAGAGCTGGCTCGGGTCAAACCTGACGTGTGGGGTCCACACGTTAGTGTCACAGGGGCTAATCTCGCGTTGACCCCGGGCTGGTTAGCTTTGACTAAGCCCTGGGCCCACTTGTCAGCGTCAGTAGGTGGTGGATTAGTGGTTAATCAACTAGGCCACGTCAGCTCGCCGGAGTTCTGGCCGGCGGCGACCATCAGTGCGGCGGCGATAGTGGTTTTGGTCGTTTCGACCACCAAATGGACCGCGGAGATCACCGGAGTGAAGCTGAGGACGACCCGCGGCTCTTGGTGGAGTCCGTTGGGGTCGGGGTGGCCGGAGTCGACGCCGGCGACGACTTTGGCGGCCACCGAGGTTCGGTCGGAGGTGAACTTGGTGCTAGAGGGTTCGGTGAGGCTCGTGGAGTGGCTAGCTAGGTGCTGTGGAACGCGGTGAGCAAGATGGACACCATCTTGTGGCCGGAGGATGACCGGGAGCACGTCGGCGACGAGGTCCATGGCGGTGGGTGCGGTTAAGCTCCGGGAGGTTGCTACACGGCTCGGGAGCAAGAACGGAAGGAAGGGGAAGATGGCTAAGCTCACAGTGAGTGCGACGGAGTCCCTGGTGCGGTCGGAGATGGACCGGAGCGACGTCGGCGTTGAAGGGGATCTCCGGCGACGGTGAGCTCGGGCGAGGTCGGTGCGGTGGTCTCGGGCGTTGCGAGCGCTCGGGGCTCGGCTGCTCGATGAAGTGGACAGCGGCGAAGCTCCTGGACACGGTGAGACGGCGTGGAGACGACGGGGAGCACGGCTACGACGGTGGTGCGGCGATGGTGGCGTCGGCCATGGCTGGGGCGTGCGAGGGGGAGGAGCTGGAGAGGAGAGGGGGTGTCTGGGGGGTTCGGGGGAGAGAGGGAGGACGATCCACGTCGTCACCTGGCGAGGGGAGCGGCGAGGCGGCGAGCAGGTGCGTGGCGCACGCCGCGGTCGCCGTCGGGCACCTGCCTGCCTGCCTGGCCGAAGCAGCTCGCTGGAGCGGTGCTGGGCTGGGCCGGCAGGTGGGCTGGCTAGTGGGCTGCGGTGGCGCCAGGTAGGGTTTTCCCCTTTTTTTTTCTATTTCTGTTTTTATTTAATATATCTGCAACTTTGTTGATTTAAATAAAATACCTGGACAATTCCAAAAATCACCAAACTACTCCTGGCTCATAGTTGGATTATTTCCAACATGAAACATTTTAGTTTGGAGATATTTGAGCATTTAAATATTTTATATTATTTTAAATGCCCAAATTCAAATAGTTATGATTTAACTCAAGAACCCTAGGATGGCCTAGAAAAGTGTGCACCATTTTTGGCAGAGGTTCTGAACCAAGGCAAAAATGATGGGCATTTTAGAAGGGCATTTCAGGTTCATTGAAAATTTATTTTAGTAACCCTAGTTGGTTTTAGAGGGGACTGGGGGTTCTGTCATCCCCATTTCAAGTTTCTGATGAAAGAGTAAACATGATGCAACACTCTAATGCATGACTAGCTAGGGTGTGACAAACTTGGCATGGTATCATCATTTCACCTGCATAGCATGCGCGAAAGAGTAGAGAGGGTCACGGCAAAAACCGGATGCACTTCGTGTACAAACTGGACAATCTCTTTCAGAGTATCAGGGTTTCGGACGAGAACTCGTCTGTTACATGGGCACTTCAATGTTTATTAAACTACATTGAACTCCAGACTTCTTGTGTGTTAAGTATGCAGCATTCAAAGCGATGTCATCAATTTCCAACTTGTTCTGACATCATTTGTTGTTTTTCAGTCATTTACCTAATTGTTTAGAGAGCTAAATGACCGTGAAATTGAAAATCACTACAAAATGAACTGTGAAAATGTTGAGACTTGGCATGGTATCATCAATTCCCCCGCGTAGCATGTGCAAAATAGAAGAGATGGTCATGGCAAAAACTGGACGCACTTCGTGTACAAACTGGACAATCTCTTTCGGAGTATCGGGGTTTCGGACGAGAACTCATCTGTTACATGGACACTTCAATGTTTGTTAAACTTATTTGAACTCCAGAGTTCTTGTGTGTTCAATATGTAGCATTCAAAGCGATGTCATGAATTTCCAACATGTTCTGACATCATTTGCTATTTTTCAATCATTTACCTAATTGTTTAGAGAGCTAAATGACCGTGAAAGTGAAAATCACTACAAAATGAACTGTGAAAATGTTGAAACTTGGCACGGTATCATCATTTCACCCGCATAGCATGTGCGAAAGAGTAGAGAGGGTCACGGCAAAAACTGGATGCACTTCATGTACAAACTGGACAATCTCTTTCAGAGTATCAGTGTTTCGGACGAGAACTCATCTGTTACATGGGCACTTCAATGTTTTTTAAACTTATTTGAACTCCCGACTTCTTGTGTGTTCAGTATGCAGCATTCAAAGAGAAGTTATCAATTTCCAACATGTTCTGACTACATTTGCTATTTTCAGTAATTTACCTAATTGTTTAGAGAGCTAAATGGCCGTGAAATTGAAAATCACTACAGAATGAACTGTGAAAATGTTGAAAC
>NC_057794.1:163480155-163483392 GCF_018294505.1 Triticum aestivum
AACATTGAAAGCGACGTCATCAATTTCCAATATGTTCTGACATCATTTACTATTTTCCAGTCATTTACCTAATTTTTTAGAGAGCTAAATGACTGTGAAATTGAAAATCACTACAAAATGAACTGTGAAAATGTTGAAACTTGGCATGGTATCATCATTTCACCCGCATAGCATGTGCGAAAGAGTAGAGAGGGTCACGGCAAAAACTGGACGCACTTCGTGTACAAACTGCACAATCTCTTTCGGAGTATCAAGGTTTCGGACGAGAACTCATCTGTTACATGGGCACTTCAATGTTTTTTAAACTTATTTCAACTCCGGACTTCTTGTGTGTTCAGTATGTAGTATTCAAAGCGACGTCATCAATTTCCAACATGTTTTCACATCATTTTCTTTTTTTCAGTCATTTACCTAATTGTTTAGAGAGCTAAATGACCGTGAAATTGAAAATCACTACAAAATGAACTGTGAAAATGTTGAGACTTGGCATGGTATCATCATTTCACACACGTAACATGTGCGAAATAGTAGAGAGGGTCACGGCAAAAACTAGACGATCTTCATGTACGAACTGGACAATCTCTTTCGGAGTATCAGGGTTTCGGACGAGGACTCATCTGTTACATGGGCACTTCTATGTTTTTTAAACTTATTTGAACTCCGGACTTCTTTTGCGTTTAGTATGAAGCATTCAAAGCGAAGTTATCAATTTCCAACATGTTCTGACTACATTTGCTATTTTCAGTCATTTACCTAATTGTTTAGATAGCTAAATGACCGTGAAGTTGAAAATCACTACAAAATGAATTGTGAAAATGTTGAAACTTGGCATGGTATCATCATTTCACCCGCATAGCATGTGCGAAAGAGTAGAGAAGGTCACGGCAAAAACTGGACGCACTTCATGTACAAACTAGACAATCTCTTTCGGAGTATCAGGGTTTCGGTCGAGAACTCATCTATTACATGGGCACTTCAATGTTTTTTATACTTATTTGAATTCTGGACTTCTTGTGTGTTCAGTATGCAACATTCAAAGTGACGTCATCAATTTCCAACATGTTCTAACATCATTTGCTGTTTTTCAGTCATTTACCTAATTGTTTAGCGAGCTAAATGACCGTCAAATTGAAAATCACTACAAAATGAACAGTGAAAATGTTGAAACTTGGCATGGTATCATCATTTCACCCGCATAGCATGTGCGAAAGAGTAGAGAGGGTCACGGCAAAAACTGGACGCACTTCGTGTACAAACTACATAATCTATTTCGGAGTATCAGGGTTTCGGACAAGAACTCATCTGCTACATGGGCACTTCAATGTTTTTTAAACTTATTTGAACTCTGGACTTCTTGTGTGTTCAGTATGCAGTATTCAAAGCAACGTCATCAATTTCCAACATGTTCTCACATCATTTGCTGTTTTTCAGTCATTTACCTAATTGTTTAGAGAGCTAAATGACCATGAAAGTGAAAATCACTACAAAATGAACTGTGAAAATGTTGAAACTTGGCATGGTATCATCATTTCACCTGCATAGCATGTGCGAAAGAGTAGAGAGGGTCACGGCAAAAACTGGATGCACTTCGTGTACAAACTGGACAATCTCTTTCAGAGTATCAGGGTTTCGGACGAGAACTCGTCTGTTACATGGGCACTTCAATGTTTATTAAACTACATTGAACTCCAGACTTCTTGTGTGTTAAGTATGCAGCATTCAAAGCGACGTCATCAATTTCCAACTTGTTCTGACATCATTTGTTGTTTTTCAGTCATTTACCTAATTGTTTAGAGAGCTAAATGACCGTGAAATTGAAAATCACTACAAAATGAACTGTGAAAATGTTGAGACTTGGCATGGTATCATCAATTCACCCGTGTAGCATGTGCAAAATAGTAGAGATGGTCATGGCAAAAACTGGACGCACTTCGTGTACAAACTGGACAATCTCTTTCGGAGTATCGGGGTTTCGGACGAGAACTCATCTGTTACATGGACACTTCAATGTTTTTTAAACTTATTTGAACTCCAAACTTCTTTTGTGTTCAGTACGCAACATTCAAAGCGACGTCATCAATTTCCAACATGTTCTGACATCATTTACTATTTTTCGGTCATTTACCTAATTGTTTAGAGAGCTAAATGACCGTGAAATTGAAAATCACTACAAAATGAACTGTGAAAATGTTGAAACATGGCATGGTATCATCATTTCACCCGCATAGCATGTGCGAAAGAGTAGAGAGGGTCACAGCAAAAACTGGGCGCACTTCGTGTACAAACTGCACAATCTCTTTTGGAGTATCAGGGTTTCAGACGACAACTCATCTATTACATGGGCACTTCAATGTTTTTTAAACTTATTTGAACTCCGGTCTTCTTGTGTGTTCAGTATGCGGCATTCAAAGCGACGTCATCAATTTCCAACATGTTCTAACATCATTTGTTGTTTTTAGTCATTTACCTAATTGTTTAGAGAGCTAAATGACCGTGAAATTGAAAATCACTACAAAATAAACTGTGATAATGTTGAAACTTGGCATGGTATCATCATTTCACCCGCATAGAATGTGCGAATGAGTAGAGACGGTTGCGACAAAAACTGGACGCACTTTGTGTACAAACTGGACAATCTCTTTCGGAGTATCAGGGTTTCGGGTGAGAACTCATCTGTTACATGGAAACTTCAATGTTTTTTAATCTTATTTGAACTCCAGACTTCTTTTGTGTTCAGTACGCAGCATTCAAAGCGACGTCATCAATTTCCAACATGTTCTGACATCATTTACTATTTTTCAGTCATTTACCTAATTGTTTAGAGAGCTAAATGACCGTGAAAATGAAAATCACTACAAAATGAACTATGAAAATGTTGAAACTTGGCATGGTATCATCAATTCACCCGCATAGCATGTGCGAAAGAGTAGAGAGGGTCACAGCAAAAACTGGGCGCATTTCGTGTACAAATTGCACAATCTCTTTCGGAGTATCAGGGTTTCAGACAAGAACTCATTTATTACATGGGCACTTCAATGTTTTTTAAACTTATTTGAACTCCGGTCTTCTTGTGTGTTCAGTATGCGGCATTCAAAGCGACGTCATCAATTTCCAACATGTTCTAACATCATTTGTTGTTTTTAGTAATTTACCTAATTGTTTAGAGAGCTAAATGACCGTGAAATTGAAAATCACTACAAAATAAACTGTGATAATGTTGAAACTTGGCATGGTATC
>NC_057794.1:163483402-163486671 GCF_018294505.1 Triticum aestivum
TATTTGAACTCCGGACTTCTTGTGTGTTCAGTATGCAACATTCAAAGCGACGTCATCAATTTCCAACATGTTCTGACATCATTTACTATTTTTCAGTCATTTACCTAATTGTTTAGAGAGCTAAATGACCGTGAAATTGAAAATCACTACAAAATGAACTGTGAAAATGTTGAAACTTGGCATGGTATCATCATTTCACCCGCATAGCATGTGCGAATGAGTAGAGACGGTTACGGCAAAACCTGGACGCACTTTGTGTACAAACTGGACAATCTCTTTCGGAGTATCAAGGTTTCGGACGAGAACTCATCTGTTACATGGGCACTTCAATGTTTTTTAAACTTAGTTGAACTCCTAACTTCTTGTGTGTTTAGTATGCAATATTCAAAGCGACGTCATCAATTTCCAACATGTTCTGACATCATTTGCTGTTTTTCAGTCATTTACCTAATTGTTTAGAGAGCTAAATGACCGTGAAATTGAAAATCACTACAAAATGAACTGTGAAAATGATGAGACTTGGCATGGTAGCATCATTTCACCCGCGTAGCATGTGCAAAAGAGTAGAGAGGGTCATGGCAAAAACTGGACGCACTTCGTGTACAAACTGGCCAATCTCATTCGGAGTATCAGGGTTTCGGATGAGAACTCATATGTTACATGGACACTTCAATGTTTTTTAAACTACTTTGAACTCCAGACTTCTTGTGTGTTCAGTATGCAACATTCAAAGCGACGTCATCAATTTCCAACTTGTTCTGACATCATTTGCTATTTTTCAGTCATTTACCTAATTGTTTAGATAGCTAAATGACCGTGAAATTGAAAATCACTACAAAATGAACTGTGAAAATGTTAAAACTTGGCATGGTATCATCATTACACCCGCATAGCATGTGCGAAAGAGTAGAGGGTCACGGCAAAAACTGGACGCACTTTGTGCACAAACTGGACAATCTCTTTCGGAGTATCGGGGTTTCGGACGAGAACTCATCTGTTACATGGGCACTTCAATGTTTTTTAAACTTACTTGAACTCCGGACTTCTTTTGTGTTCAGTACGCAGAATTCAAAGCGACGTCATCAATTTCCAACATGTTCTGACATCATTTACTATTTTTCAGTCATTTACCTAATTGTTTAGAGAGCTAAATGACCGTGAAATTGAAAATCACTACAAAATGAAGTGTGAAAATGTTGAAACTTGGCATGGTATTATCATTTCACCCGCATAGCATGTGCGAATGAGTAGAGACGGTTATGGCAAAAACTGGACACACTTTGTGTACAAACTGGACAATCTCTTTCGGAGTATCAGGGTTTCGGACGAGAACACATCTGTTACATGGGCACTTCAATGTTTTTTAAACTTATTTGAACTCCGGACTTCTTGTGTGTTCAGTATGCAGTATTCAAAGCGACATCATCAATTTCCAACATGTTCTGACATCATTTGCTGTTTTTCAGTCATTTACCTAATTGTTTAGAGTGCTAAATGACCGTGAAATTGAAAATCACTACAAAATGAGCTGTGAAAATGTTGAGACTTGGCATGGTATCATCATTTCACCCGCATGGCATGTGCGAAAGAGTAGAGAAGGTCACGGCAAAAACTGGACGCACTTCGTGTACAAACTGGACAATCTCTTTCAGAGTATCGGGGTTTCGGACGAGAACTCATCTGTTACATGGACACTTCAATGTGTTTTAAACTTATTTGAACTCCAGACTTCTTTTGTGTTCAGTACGCAGCATTCAAAGCGACATCATCAATTTCCAACATGTTCTGACATCATTTACTATTTTTCAGTCATTTACCTAATTGTTTAGAGAGCTAAATGACAGTGAAATTGAAAATCACTACAGAATGAACTGTGAAAATGTTGAAGCTTGGCATGGTATCATCATTTCACCCGCATAGCATATGCGAATGAGTAGAGAGGTTACGGCAAAAATTGGACACACTTTGTGTACAAACTGGACTATCTCTTTCGGAGTATCAGGGTTTCGGACGAGAACTCATCTGTTACATGGGCACTTCAATGTTTTTAAAACTTATTTGAACTCCTGACTTCTTTTTTGTTCAGTACGCAGCATTCAAAGCGACGTCATCAATTTCCAACATGTTCTGACATCATTTACTATTTTGCAGTCATTTACCTAATTGTTTAGAGAGCTAAATGACCGTGAAATTGAAAATCGCTACAAAATGAACTGTGAAAATGTTGAAACTTGACATGGTATCATCATTTCACCCGCATAGCATGTGCGAAAGAGTAGAGAGGGTCACAGCAAAAATTGGGCGCACTTCGTGTACAAACTGCACAATCTCTTTCGGAGTATCAGGGTTTCAGACGAGAACTCATCTGTTACATGGGCACTTCAATGTTTTTTAAACTTATTTGAACTCCGGACTTCTTGTGTGTTCAGTATGCGGCATTCAAAGCGACGTCATCAATTTCCAACATGTTCTAACATCATTTGTTGTTTTTAGTCATTTACCTAATTGTTTAGAGAGCTAAATGACCGTGAAATTGAAAATCACTACAAAAATAAAATGTGATAATGTTGAAACTTGGCATGGTATCATCATTTCACCTGCATAGAATGTGCAAATGAGTAGAGACGGTTACGGCAAAAACTGGACGCACTTTGTGTACAAACTGGACAATCTCTTTCGGAGTATCAGGGTTTCGGACGAGAACTCATCTGTTACATGGGCACTTCAATGTTTTTTAAACTTATTTGAAATCCGGACTTCTTGTGTGTTCAGTATGCAGTATTCAAAGCGACGTCATCAATTTCCAACATGTTCTGACATCATTTGCTGTTTTTCAGTCATTTACCTAATTGTTCGGAGAGCTAAATGACCGTGAAATTGAAAATCACTACAAAATGAACTGTGAAAATGTTGAGACTTGGCATGGTATCATCATTTCACCCGCGTAGCATGTGCAAAAGAGTAGAGAGGGTCATGGCAAAAACTGGATGCACTTCGTGTACAAACTGGACAATCTCTTTCGGAGTATCAGGGTTTCGGACGAGAACTCATCTGTTACATGGGCACTTCAATGTTTTTTAAACTACTTTGAACTCCAGACTTCTTGTGTGTTCAGTGTGCAGCATTCAAAGTGACATCATCAATTTCCAACTTGTTCGGACATCATTTGTTCTTTTTCAGTCATTTACCTAATCGTTTAGAGAGCTAAACGACTGTGAAATTGAAAATCACTACAAAATGAACTGTGAAAATGTTGAAACTTGGCATGG
>NC_057794.1:163487584-163487797 GCF_018294505.1 Triticum aestivum
TATTTGAACTCCGGACTTCTTGTGTGTTCAGTATGCAACATTCAAAGCGACGTCATCAATTTCCAACATGTTCTGACATCATTTACTATTTTTCAGTCATTTACCTAATTGTTTAGAGAGCTAAATGACCGTGAAATTGAAAATCACTACAAAATGAACTGTGAAAATGTTGAAACTTGGCATGGTATCATCATTTCACCCGCATAGCATGTG
>NC_057794.1:163488070-163490613 GCF_018294505.1 Triticum aestivum
ATAGCATGTGTGAATGAGTAGAGGCGGTTACGGCAAAAACTGGATGCACTTTGTGTACAAACTGGACAATCTCTTTCGGAGTATCAAGGTTTCGGACCAGAACCCATCTGTTACATGAGCACTTCATTGTTTTTTAAACTTATTTGAACTCCGAACTTCTTGTGTGTTCAGTATGCAATATTCAAAGCGACGTCATCAATTTCCAACATGTTCTGACATCATTTGCTGTTTTTCAGTCATTTACCTAATTGTTTAGAGAGCTAAATGACTGTGAAATTGAAAATCACTACAAAATGAACTATGAAAATGTTGAGACTTGGCATGGTATCATCATTTCACCCGCGTAGCATGTGCAAAAGAGTAGAGAGGGTCATGGCGAAAACTGGACGCACTTCGTGTACAAACTGGACAATCTCTTTCGGAGTATCAGGGTTTCGGACGAGAACTCATATGTTACATGGACACTTCAATGTTTTTTAAACTACTTTGAACTCCAGACTTCTTGTGTGTTCAGTATGCAGCATTCAAAGCGACATCATCAATTTCCAACTTGTTCTGACATCATTTGCTATTTTTCAGACATTTACCTATTGTTTAGATAGCTAAATGACCGTGAAATTGAAAATCACTACAAAATGAACTGTGAAAATGTTGGAAGTTGGCATGGTATCATCATTTCACCCGCATAGCATGTGCGAAAGAGTAGAGAGGGTCACGGCAAAACTGGACGCACTTCGTGCACAAACTAGACAATCTCTTTCGGAGTATCGGGGTTTCGGATGAGAACTCGTCTGTTACATGGGCACTTCAATGTTTTTTAAACTTATTTGAACTCCGGACTTCTTTTGTGTTCAGTACGCAGCATTCAAAGCAACGTCATCAATTTCCAACATGTTCTGACATCATTTACTATTTTTCAGTCATTTACCTAATTGTTTAGAGAGCTAAATGACCGTGAAATTGAAAATCACTACAAAATGAACTGTGAAAATGTTGAAACTTGGCATGGTATCATCATTTCACCCGCATAGCATGTGCGAATGAGTAGAGATGGTTACGGCAAAAACTGGACGCACTTGGTGTACAAACTGGACAATCTCTTTCGGAGTATCAGGGTTTCGGACGAGAACTCATCTGTTACATGGGCACTTCAATGTTTTTGAAACTTATTTGAACTCCGGACTTCTTGTGTGTTCAGTATGCAGCATTCAAAGCGACGACAGCAATTTCCAACATGTTCTGACATCATTTGCTGTTTTTCAGTCACTTACCTAATTGTTTAGAGAGCTAAATGACCGTGAAATTGAAAATCACTACAAAATGAACTGTGAAAATGTTGAGACTGTGCATGGTATCATCATTTCACCCGCGTAGCATGTGCGAAATAGTAGAGAGGGTCACGGCAATAACTGGACGCCCTTCGTGTACAAACTAGACAATCTCTTTAGGAGTATCAGGATTTCGGACAAGAACTCATCTCTTACAGCGGCACTTCATTTTTTTAAACTTATTATAACTCCAGACTTTTTGTGCATTCAGTATGCACCATTGAAAGCCACGCCATCAACTTTCAACTATCAACATGGCATGGTATATAAAACTAAATGAATAGAAGAAAATAAATAATGCAGAAAAGAAAAAAAGTAGAAAAGAAAAAATAGCAGAAAAGAAAAAAACTATAGCAGAAAAGAAAAAACTATATAAAAACCTACTCAGAAATAAATAGAAGAAAATAAATATAGCACAAAAGAAAAAACTACTCAGAAATAAATAGAAGAAAAAATAAAGCAGAAAAGAAAAAAAAATATAAAAAAATTTGGGGCGCTGCTCTGTGGGCCTGCTATTCCACGGTCGTGCAATTTCAGGCCCACAAGGCCCAGCAGACTCACAGGGCAGCGCCCCGTAGTTAGGCCCAGAAGCCTGCTTTATAGAGGAGTTCGAAAGGGTAGCCGCGGCTGGGTTTATAAACCAGTGTGGCTGCCCTTCCCCCGGCGAGGTGGGACTAAACTTTGTGCACCGCGGGTGGAAACGCACAACCTTTAGTACCGGTTGGTGGCTCCAACCGGTACTAAAGGCCCATCCTATATAAGAAAACACTTCAAAAAATTCAGTTTCTCATCTGCTTCTTCTCCTCTGTCCCGTCGCCCGCCGCCCCCGTCGCTGCCCCCTTCGACGCCCTCGTCGCGGCCCCGTCCCCGGTCCTGTCGTCGCCGCCCCGGCCGTCCCCGTCCGCGTCACCGTGCCCCGCCCCGTCATCCCGTCGTCCCCGCCTGGCCCGTCCCCGTCCCCGTTGTCGCCTCCCCATCCCCATCCCTGTCGTCGCCATCCCCGTCGTGACCATCCCCATCGGTGCCGCCCCCGTTGCCTCGCCTCGCCGGTGAGATCCTGCCCCGGCCGCCATGTCCACACACACACATTGTTTTTTAGTTTTTTAGTTATAAATTTTAGTTATAGAAATTTTTATGTTTTTTATTTATAGAAATGTTAGAAATTTTTCTGTTTTAGTTATAGAAATATTAGAAATGTCAGTTATATATAAATGT
>NC_057794.1:163491375-163508467 GCF_018294505.1 Triticum aestivum
AATGTTTCACCTATATATGAACATATGTTAGATATTAATGTCAAATGTTAGATGAGTTAGATATAAATTATATGTTAGATATATATTTAATTTAGTTATATGAGATTTGATTATCTAATTAACATTTTATTATATAGAACTAGCTACCTTATTTTTAGTAAGAAAATTAATAGAAGTAGTTTAGTTGAATTAATTAGTTGAACTAGTTAGTTGAATTAGTTGAGCTACTTTATTTAGGTATATTTTTCGTAAGTGCTTACTTGAATTAGTTCATTTAATTAGTTGAACTAGTTGAATTAACAGAATTAGTTGAATTAATAGAACTCATAAGTGTTTAATGTTTCACCTATGAAACGTAGGAATGTCGTCTGACGACGAACACGATTTCATATGTGCGAATACTGCGAAGACCAGCGCGGCCTGTGCGGCAGAAATTTTCTAGTTGATGATAGATGCTTCAGCATCAAGCTGGATAAGAACTTCAAAGTGGATACAGTAAGTCACAATGACAAGTATTTTTCGTAATTAAGCATGACTTATGCTTCATTTGCTTCAACTTTTAATTTTAATTTTTCTCTATTCTACTAGCGTATCCCCTGCCATGCAAGAATTTTTGTCGTGGATAAGATAGGTTTCAGTCCTAACGAAACTATGGAGGTAAAAAGAGTTTACTTGAAGACCGAGCATGGTTATACCTTCAATGTCAAATTATACAATGCAGACACATACACCTATTTTGAATGCAAAACTTGGTGAGAACTATGCAAGGCTTATGCATTTGAGCCTGATATGGTTATCACCTTTGATATTCGTCCGCAAGATGATATTGAAGGTAATAGAGACATCTGGGTCGATGTGCAAACGCCTCCAGTTCTACCATTATGTGAGTTTCTCAACCATATTTATGTCTTAGATATGAGATTATTTGAACCAGTTGAATAATTAATAGATCTCAATTTATATTGACAGCTTATTTCCAATCAAGCAAACATGTCCGGCACTTGGTAGACAGGACCGTCCACTATCCCGGGGCTGAACTAAACTGCGAGGAGACAAGTCATTATGTTTCATGGCTTGAGGATCTTGATGATGTCAAGACAATTTTTTTGCCCGCACTTAGAAATGTTAGCACTCAAAACGTGCGACCAATAGTGTTCGTACTGAACTACGGTCACATATATTTAGGAAAGATGGTAAGATTTCTACTATTTCTCCTCAGTGCATCTTTTGCATACATTATTTTTAAGCTAAACTTCATTGCTAAGTATGTTACTATACGATGTTCCTCAACAGGGACTCCCGATGAATGTTGTGTCTTATGGGATCGAGACTAAAGGTACCATGAATATTGTTAGCTTACGGCCAAGATATCCTACAGTGCACTTTTGTGCATTCAGGATTCCTAATAGCGAGGAATGCTTAACAGTAAAAGAATAGAGCAAAATTGTGAACGATCGCAGAGAAGTACTAGGGGGCAGCAATCAGAAGCGCAACCCACGATTAGGAGATAGGTTCATCTGCATGCTCCAATATGATGAATCAGGAAAGCTATACATGTTCTATGCTATTTTACCTGAGAGAGAGCAGCAGGAGTGATTAATTAGCTAGTTCATGCTCTTAGTACTTGTCCTCTCATGTCCGTGTTCTTCGTCCTGAACTTAATCTCAAAGAGTGATTTGCTTTTGTGGTGTTATGAATGCTTATAATATCATTACCATGTTGAACTCGATGATATCTTTGCTTCTGGTACAAGTGAATGTTTCTTCTTTAAGTTAGTGTCGGTGGTGATTAGATAGCGGTAATGACAATATGATGATTAAGTAGTGGTAATGAGACGACTATTATATGATGATTTTTAGCTAGCTATGAAAACTGTTGTTGGTGATGATATATATGATGCAAGAGTTTTTATATTAATATGATGATGATGATGATGAGTTATTATATCATTTATGAAAGAAACCGCAAATTAGTTTCAACTGGATGGATTCTAGCTAAGTGATCAAGTATATGCCATATCCATATTACCTCGATCACTTAATTAGGTGATCAAGTATATATAATATGGATATGACATATACTTGATGACTTAGCTAGGATCCACATGCATCCAGTCAAACTAATTTGCGGTACATTCACCTAATGATTTAACAACTCATTATAATGTAAAAAAATCACTAAATTAAATTGAAAACACAAATTAAAGTAAAAATAAAAAATAAAACCAAAACACACCCAAACATTTAGTACCGGCTGGTGTTACCAACTGGTACTAATGTCCTACGTGCCCATGGAGCTGGCTCATGCCACGTGGTTTCCCTTTAGCACCGGTTCGTGCTGAACCGGTACTAAAGGGGGGGCTTTAGTGCCCACACTTTAGTGCCGGTTATCGAACCGGCACTAAAGGGCCTTACGAACCGGTGCTATTGCCCGGTTTTGCACTAGTGGTATATCATGCTCACCGTTTTAACCTGGGGGGGACTTCTTCTGTCCCCCTGTGTTCGGCGGACGGGGCTCCTCGTCGTCATTCTCTCTTTGCGACCCCTTCTCCTTGCTTTCGACATTTAACTTGCCAGCTTGTTTAAAGACCCAACAACTCCGGTGGGTCTGATTGACTGGTTTATCAGGGGTGCCATTGATCTGACATGGACGATCAAGTATGCGGTCCAAGTCGGAAGAGCCCGAATTGTTCCTCTTATATGGCTTCTTTCGCTGCCTGGACTTGGAGTCACTGAATCCGGTGTTGACCGCCGTGTCATCAGTATTGTCACCATTATTTCAACGCTTATGCCTGTTGCGTCGGGGCTTGCCATTGCTATTCTTGGATTCGGAGGTGCCAGGTTCGCTTGCATTATGATTGCTACGGGCTAGCCAACTATCTTCGCCCACACAAAAGCGGGTCATATGTGCCATGAGGGCCGCCATGGACTTCGGCTTTTCTTGGCTGAGGTGTCGGGCGAGCCATTCGTCACGGATGCTGTGCTTAAAGGCCGCTAGGGCTTCGGCATCCGAGCAGTCGATGATCTGGTTCTTTTTAGTTAAGAACCTTGTCCAGAATTTCCTGGCTGACTCTTCAGGCTATTGAACTATGTGGCTTAAGTCGTCGGTATCCGGGGGTCGGACGTATGTTCCTTGGAAGTTGTCGTGGAAGGCGTCTTCCAAGTCCTCCCAGCTGCCAATGGAGTTTTCGGGCAGGCTGTTCAACCAGTGCCGAGCTGGTCCCTTGAGTTTTAGCGGGAGGTACTTGATGGCATGAAGATCATCACCGTGGGCCATATGAATATGGAGAAGAAAGTCCTCAATCCATACTACGGGATCTGTTGTTCCATCATATGATTCGATATTTACGGGTTTAAACCCTTCTGGGAATTCATGCTCCATTACTTCATCAGTGAAGCAGAGGGGGTGTGCGGTGCCTCTATATCGGGCCAGGTCGCGATGTAGTTCGGATGGAGTCCGTCTGCGGCTTTCGGCCCGGGCGTGATTATGCTTGTCATGTTTGGCTTGATAGTCATTGTCGCGCGTCGAGGCACGCCCACGCGATCCGTAGATCGACCTGGCCGGACCTGCTTTATTCTTCAGCTCCTGTCACAGGTCATATGTGTGTCCCCGAGCCGTTGTGTCTCTACCTTTACGGCGAGATAGTATGGGATGGTGATCGGCTTGAGTTTCCGTTTTATCCCGGCCACGTGGTGGTCGGTCAGCCGCATTACGTGTTGCTGGTACAAGCTCGAGTGACTCGTCACCGAATTGACGTAGCAGTTTATGCTTCGGGTAACTTTTGGTTGGGCGCACAAGAACGTATTCCTCGGCAACCAGGACATTAGTCCATCTGTCATTGAGTAGATCTTGATCAGCTTGAAGTTGCTGTTGTTTCTTTTTCAGAATCCTTGTAGTGGCTATTAGCCATTGCTTAAAGCACTCCTGCTCGAGATGTTCCTCAGGCATGATAAATTATTCATCGCCGAGGCTCACCTCATCCTCAGACAGTGGAAGGTAATTACTGTCCTCTGAGTCTTCGTTTACGGCCTGTTCTTCAGGGCTAACTTGCCCATCCTCCCGATCGTCTTGTTCAGAGTTTTTCTTGATGGGGTTTTCTTGGTCTTCGGCGTCATCCAGAGTATTGTTGTCTCTCGTGCCGGTATTGTTGTCTTTGTTGCAGCATGATTTAGAGCGACGCTGATACGTCTCCAATGTATCTAAATTTTTTGATCATTCCATGCTATTATATTATCAACCTTGGATGTTTTATATGCATTTATATGCTATTTTATATGATTTGTGCGACTAACCTATTAACCTAGAGCCCAGTGCCAGTTTTTCTTTTTTCCTTCTTTTTGAGTATCGCAGGAAAGGAAAACCAAACGGAGTCCAATTGACCTTAAATTTCACAGAGATTGTTTTTGGACCAAAAGTAGCCCACGGAGTACCGGAAATGGACCAAAGGAGTCCCGAGGCCACCATGAGGGTGGGGGCGCGCCCTACCCCCTGGGCGCGCCCCTATCTCGTTGCCGCCTCGGGGACCCCCTGACTTGTTCCCGACTCCAACACTGCTTATATATACCCAAACTTCCAAAAAGAAACCTACATCGAGAGTTCCACCGCCCTAAGCCTCTGTAGCCACCGAAAACCAATCTAGACCCATTCCAGCACCCTGCCGGAGGAGGGAATCCCTCTCCGATCGCCATCTTCATCAACCCAGCGCTCTCTGATGTCTACTACACAACCTTCTTCTGGTAGACTTTGTTGGGCCTCCAAGTGTAGAGGTTTGTAGGATAGTAGCAAATTTCCCTCAGGTGGATGACCTAAGGTTTATCAATCCGTATGAGGCGTAGGATGAAGATGCCTCTCTCAAGCAACCCTGCAACCAAATAACAAAGAGTCTCTTTTGTCCCCAACACACCCAATACAATGGTAAATTGTATAGGTGCACTAGTTCGGTGAAGAGATGGTGATACAAGTGGTATATGGATTGTAGATAAAGGTTTTTCTAATCTGAAAATATAAAAACAGCAAGGTAACTAATGATAAAAGTGAGCATAAATGGTATTGCAATGATAGGAAACAAGGCCTAGGGTTCATACTTTCACTAGTGCAAGTCCTCTCAACAATAATAACATAGTTTGATCATATAATAATCCCTCAACATGCAACAAAGAGTCACTCCAAAGTCACTAATAGCGGAGAACAAACAAAGAGATTATGGTAGGTTACGAAACCACCTCAAAGTTATTCTTTCCAATCAATCTGTTGGGCTATTCCTATAAGTGTCACAAACAGCCCTAGAGTTCGTACTAGAATAACACCTTAAGACACAAATCAACCAAAACCCTAATGTCACCTAGATACTCCAATGTCACCTCAAGTATCCGTGGGTATGATTATATGATATGCATCACACAATCTCAGATTCATCTATTCAACCAACACATAGAACCTCAAAGAGTGCCCCAAAGTTTCTACCGGAGAATCATGACGAAAACGTGTGCCAACCCCTATGCATAGGTTCATGGGCGGAACCCGCAAGTTGATCACCAAAACATGCATCAAGTGAATCACGTGATATCCCATTGTCACCACAGATACGCAGGGCAAGACATACATCAAGTGTTCTCAAATCTTTAAAGACTCAATCCGATAAGATAACTTCAAAGGGGAAACTCAATCCATTACAAGAGAGTAGAGGGGGAGAAGAAACATAAGATCCAACTATAATAGAAAAGCTCGCGATACATCAAGATCGTACCACCTCAAGAACACGAGAGAGAGAGAGAGAGATCAAACACATAGCTACAGGTACATACCCTCAGCCCCGAGGTAGAACTACTCCCTCCTTGTCATGGATTGGCCCTTCCGGCAGGGTGCCGAAACGGGTCTCGATTGGTTTTTCGTGGCTACGGAGGCTTCTGGCGGCAGAACTCCCGATCTATTGTCCTCCCCAATCGTTTTAGGGTATATGGAGATATATAGGAGGAAGAAGTGCGCCAAGGGATCCACGAGGGGCCCACGAGGTTGGAGGGCGCGTCGAGGGGGGTGGGCACGCCCCCCTACCTTGTGGCTTCCTCGAAGCTTCCTTGAGATGGACTCCAAGTCTCCTGGGTTGCTTTCCTTCCAAAAATAACTTCTCTAGAAGGTTTCATTCCGTTTCGACTCCATTTGATATTCCTTTTCTTCGAAACAATGAAACAAGGGGAAAAACATGAACTGGCACTGGGCTCTGGGTCAATAGTTAGTCCCAAAAATAATATAAGATTGTTTAATAAAGCCCATAAACATCCAAAACACATAATATAATAGCATGGAACAATAAAAAATTATAGATATGTTGGAGACGTATCAGCATCCCCAAGCTTAATTCCTGCTCGTCCTCGAGTAGGTAAATGATAAAAACAGAATTTTTAATGTGGAATGCTACCTAACATATTTCTCTAAGCAATTCTCTTCATTTTGGCATGAATGTTCAGATCCATAAGATTCAAGACAAAAGTTTACTATTGACATAAAAATAGTAATACTTCAAGCATACTAACTAAGCAATCATGTCTTCTCAAAATAACATGGCAAAAGAAAGTTCATCCCTACAAAATCATATAGTTTGGTCGTGCTCCATTTTCGTCACACAAGAATGCTCTCATCATGCACAACCCCAATGACAAGACAAGCAATTTTTTCATAGTTTAGTAATCTCAAACTTTTTTCAACTTTCACGCAATACATGAGCATGAGCCATGGATATAACACTATGGGTGGAATAGAAGATAATGAAGGGGTTATGTGGAGAAGACAAAAAAAGGAGAAAGTCTCACATCAACGAGGCTAATCAATGTGTTGGAAATATGCCCTAGAGGCAATAATAAATTAGTTATTATTGTATTTCCTTGTTCATGATAATCGTTTATTATCCATGCTAGAATTGTATTGATAGGAAACTTAGATACATGTGTGGATACATAGACAACACCATGTCCCTAGTAAGCCTCTACTTTACTAGCTCGTTGATCAATAGATGGTTACGGTTTCCTGACCATGGACATTGGATGTCGTTGATAACGGGATCACATCATTAGGAGAATGATGTGATGGACAAGACCCAATCCTAAGCCTAGCACAAGATCGTGTAGTTCGTATGCTAAAGCTTTTCTAATGTCAAGTATCATTTCCTTAGACCATGAGATTGTGCAACTCCCGGATACCGTAGGAATTCTTTGGGTGTACCAAACGTCACAACGTAACTGGGTGGCTATAAAGGTGCACTGCGGGTATCTCCGAAAGTGTCTGTTGGGTTGGCAGGAATCAAGACTGGGATTTGTCACTCCGTGTAATGGAGAGGTATCTCTGGGCCCACTCGGTAGGACATCATCATAATGTGCACAATGTGACCAGGGAGTTGATCACGGGATGATGTGTTACAGAACGAGTAAAGAGACTTGCCGGTAACGAGATTGAACAAGGTATCGGGATACCGACGATCGAATCTCGGGCAAGTATCGTACTGATAGACAAAGGGAATTGTATACGGGATTGATTGAATCCTCGACATCGTGGTTCATCCGATGGGATCATGATGGAATATGTGGGAGTCAACATGGGTATCCAGATCCCGTTGTTGGCTATTGGCCGCAGAGTTGTCTCGGTCATGTCTGCATGGTTCCCGAACTCGTAGGGTCTACACACTTAAGGTTCGGTGACGTTAGGGTTGTAGTGATATAAGTATGCAGTAACCCGAAAGTTGTTCGGAGTCTCGGATCAGATCTTGGATGTCATGAGGAGTTCCCGAATGGTCCGGAGGTAAAGATTCATATATAGGAAGACCAGTTTCGGCCACCGGGAAAGTTTTGGGGTCATCGGTATTGTACCGGGACCACCGAAAAGGTCCTGGGGGTCCATCGGGTGGGGCCACCTATCCCGGAGGGCCCCATGGGCTGAAGTGGGAAGGGAACCAGCCTCTGGTGGGCTGGTGCGCCCCCCCTTGGGCCTCCCCCTGCGCCTAGGGTTGGAAACCCTAGGGGTGGGAGGCGCCTCCACTTGGCTTGGGGTCCAAGCCACCCCCTTGGCCGCCGCCCCCACCCATCTAGATGGGATCTAGATGGGTCGGCCCCCCTAGCCCCTATATATAGTGAAGGGGAGGGAGGGAAGCCGCACCCAAGTCCCTGGCGCCTCCCTCTCCCTCCGTGACACCTCTCCCTCTCGTTGGTGCTTGGCGAAGCCCTGCCGAGATCCCGCTGCTTCCACCACCACGCCATCGTGCTGCTGGATCTCCATCAACCTCTCCTCTCCCCTTGCTTGATCAAGAAGGAGGAGACGTCTCTCCCAACCGTACATGTGTTGAACGCGGAGGTGTCATTCGTTCGACGCTAGGATCATCGGTGATTTGAATCACGACGTGTACGACTCCATCAACCCCGTTCACCTGAACGCTTCCGCTTAGCGATCTTCAAGGGTATGAAGATGCACTCCTCTCTCTTGTTGCTAGTCTCTCCATAGATTGATCTTGGTGACACGTAGGAAAATTTTGAATTATTCCTACATTCCCCAACAGTGGCATCATGAGCTAGGTCTATGCGTAGTTTCTATGCACGAGAAGAACACAAAGCAGTTGTGGGCGATGATTTGTTCAATTTGCTTACCGTCACTAGTCTTATCTTGATCCGGCGGCATTGTGGGATGAAGCGGCCCGGACCGACCTTACACGTACGCTTACGTGGGACTGGTTCCACCGACTGACATGCACTTGATGCATAAGGTGGCTGGCGGGTGTCTGTCTCTCCCACTTTAGTTGGATCGAATTCGATGACAAGGGTCCTTATGAAGGGTAAATAGCAATTGGCATAGCACCATTGTGGTTTTGCATAGGTAAGAAATGTTCTTGCTAGAAACCCATAGCAGCCACGTAAAACATGCAACAACAATTAGAGGACGTCTAACTTGTTTTTGTAGGGTTTGTTATGTGATGTGATATGGCCAAAAGGATTTGATGTATGAGATTGATCATGTTCTTGAAATAGGAATCACGACTTGCATGTCGATGACTATGACAACCGGCAGGAGCCGTAGGAGTTGTCTTAATTTATTTATGACTTGCGTGTCAATGAAAACGCCATGTAATTACTTTACTTTATTGCTAACCATTAGCCATAGTAGTAGAAGTAATAGTTGGCGAGGCAACTTCATGAAGACACAATGATGGAGATCATGATGATGGAGATCATGGTGTCATGCTGGTGACGATGGTGTTCATGCCGCGCCTCGAAGATGGAGATCAAAGGCGCAAGATGATATTGGCCATATCATGCCACTTTATGATTTGCATGCGATGTTTGTCATGTTTACATCTTATTTGCTTAGAACGATGATAGCATAAATAAGATGATCCCTCACTAAAATTTCAAGAAAGTGTTACCCCTAACTGTGCACCATTGCTAAGGTCCGTTGTTCTGAAGCACCACGTGATGATCGGGTGTGATAGGTTCTAACGTTCGCATACAACGGGTGTAAGCCAGATTTACACACGCAATACACTTATGTTAACTTGACAATCCTAGCATGTATAGACATGGCCTCGGAACACGGAAGACCGAAAGGTCGAACATGAGTCTATAGAAGATACGATCAACATGAAGATGTTCACCGATGATGACTAGTCCATCTCACGTGATGATCGGACACGGCCTAGTTGACTCGGATCATGTATCACTTAGATGACTAGAGGGATGTCTATCTAAGTGGGAGTTCATTGAATAATTTGATTATATGAACCTAATTATTATGAACATAGTCAATAGGTCTTTGCAAATTATGTCGTAGCTCACGCTTTGATTCTACTGTTTTAGATATGTTCCTAGAGAAAATTTAGTTGAGAGTTGACAGTAGCAATTATGCGGACTGGGTACGTAAACTGAGGATTGTCCACATTGCTGCACAGAAGGATTATGTCCTTAATGCACCGCTCAGTGTGCTGAACCTCGATCGTCGTCTATAGATGTTGGGAAACATCTGACATACACGTTTTGATGGCTACATAATAGTTCAATGCGTAATGCTAACGGTTTAGAATTGTGGCACCAAAGACGTTTTTGAAACGTCGCAGAACATATGAGATATTCCAAAGACTGAAATTGGGATTTCAGACTAGTGCCCATGTCAAGAGGTATGAGACCTCTAACAAGTTTCCTAAGCCTGCAAACTAAGGAAGAAAATCTCAATCGTTGAGCATGTGCTCAGATTGTCTGAATACTACAATCGCTTGAATCGAGTGGGAGTTAATCTTCCAGATGAGATAGTGATAGTTCTCCATAGTCATTGCCACCAAGCTATTGGAGCTTCATGATGAACTATAACATATAAAGGATAGACATAATGATCCTTGAGCAATTCGCGATGTTTGACACCGTGAAAGTAGAAATCAAGTAGGAGCATCAATTGTTGATGGTTAAACCACTAGTTTCAAGAAGGGCAATGGAAAGAAGGGATACTTCATGAGACGACAAATCAGTTGCTGCTCTAGTGAAGAAACCCAAGGTTGAACCAAACCCGAGACTAAGTGCTTCTTTAATGAGGGGAACGGTCACTGAAGCAGAACTACCCTAGATACTTGGTAGATGAGAAGGCTGGCAAGGTCGACAGAAGTATTTTGGATATACGTTATATTAATGTGTACTTTACTAGTACTCCTAGTAGCACCAGGGTATTAAAATACTGGTTAAGTTGCTAAGTGTTAGTAACACGAAATAAAAGGCTACGGAATAAACGGAGACTAGCTGAAGGTGAGATGACGATATGTGTTGAAAGTGTTTCCAAGGTTGATATGATCAAGCATCGCATGCTCCCTCTACCATCGAGATTGGTGTTAAACCTAAATAATTGTTATTTGGTGTTTGCGTTGAGCATAGACATGATTGGACTATGTTTATCGCAATACGGTTATTCATTTAAGGAGAATAATGGTTACTCTGTTTATTTGAATAATACCTTCAATGGTCTTGCACCTAAAATGAATGGTTCATTGAATCTCGATCGTAGTGATACACATGTTCATGCCAAAAGATATAAGATAGTAATGATAGTACCACATACTTGTGGCACTGCAATTTGAGTCATAATGGTATAATACACATGAAGAAGCTCCATGTTGATGGAGTTTTGGACTCACTTGATTTTGAATCACTTGAGACATGCGAACCATGTCTATTGGTAGATATGCATGAAGAAACTCCATGCAGATGGATCGTTTGGAGTCACTTGATTTTGAATCACATGAGACATGCAAATCATACCACATGGGCAAGATGACTGAAAGGCCTCGTTTTAGGTAAGATGGAACAAGACAGCAACTTATTCGAAATAATACATTTTGATGTGTGCAGTCCAATAAGTGTTGAGGCACGCAGTGGATATCGTTATGTTCTTACTTCACAGATGATTTGAGTAGATGCTGAGTATATTTACTTGATGAAACACAGGTATGAATTATTGAAAGGTTCAAGTAATCTTAGAATGAAGTTGAAGATCGTCGTGAAAAGATGATAAAATGTCTATGATATGATCATAGAGATGAATATCTGAGTTACGAGTTTGGCACACGCAATTAAGACATTGTGGAAATTGTTTCACAACTAATACCGCCTGGACCACCATAGTGTGATGGTATGTCTGAACATCATAACTGCACCCTATTGGATATGGTGCATACCATGATGTCTCTTGTCGAATTACCACTATCGTTTATGGGTTAGGCATTAGAGACAACCGCATTCACTTTAATAGGGCACCACACAATTCCGTTGAGATGACACTATATGAACTATGGTTTAGAGAAACCTAAGCTGTCGTTTCTTAAAAGTTTGGGGATGCGATGCTTATGTGAAAATGTTTCAGGCTGATAAGCTCGAACCCAAAGCGGATAAATGCATCTTCATAGAATACCCAAAAATAGTTGGGTATACCTCCTATTTCAGATCCGGAAGCAAAAGTGATTGTTTCTAGAAACGGGTCCTTTCTCGAGGAAAAGTTTCTCTCAAAAGAATTGAGTGGGAGGATGGTGGAGACTTGATGAGGTTATTGAACCGTCACTTCAACTAGTGTGTAGTAGGGCATAGGAAGTTGTTCCTGTGGCAACGACACCAACTGAAGTGGAAGCTTATGATAGTGATCATGAAACTTCGGATCAAGTCACTACCAAACATCATAGGTCGACAAAGATGTGTACTACTTCAGAGAGGTACGTAATCCTGTCTTGGAAGTCATGTTGCTAGACAACAATGAACCTACGAGCTATGGAGAAGCGATGGTGGGCCCGGATTCCGACGAATGGCTCGAAGCCATAAAATCCGAGAGAGGATCCATGTATAAAACAAAGTATAGACTTTGAAAGAACTACTTGATGGTCGTAAGGCTGTTGGGTGCAGATGGATTTTAAAAGGAAGACGGACAATGATGGTAAGTGTCACCATTAAGAAAGCTCGACTTGTTGTTAAGATGTTTCCCGACAAGTTCAAGGAGTTGAATACGATGAGACTTTCTCACTCGTAGCGATGCTAAGAGTCTGTTGGAATTATGCTAGCAGTTACTGCATTATTTATGAAATCTTGCAGAAAGGATGTCAAAAAACATTGTTTCCTCGACGTTTTTCTTGAGGAAAGGTTGTATGTGATACAACCAAAAGGTTTTGTCAATCCTGAAAGATGCTGACAAGTATGCAAAGCTCCAGGAATCCTTCTAAGGACTGGAGTAAGCATCTCGGAGTTGGAATGTACGCTTTGATGAGATGATCAAAGATTTTGGGTTTATACAAAGTTTATGAGAAACTTGTATTCCCAAAGATGTGAGTGGGAGCACTATAGAATTTTTGATGAGTATATGTTGTTAACATATTATTGATCAAAAATGATGTAGAATTTCTGGAAAGCATGCAGGGTTATTTGAAAAGTGTTTTTCGATGGAAAACCTGGATTAAGCTACTTGAACATTGAGCATCAAGATCTATAAGGATAGATCAAAAACGCCTAATAGTACTTTCAAATGAATACATACCGTGACAAGATTTTGAAGGAGTTCAAAATATATCAGCAAAGAAGGAGTTCTTGGCTGTGTTACGAGTTGTGAGTATTGAGTAAGACTCAAGACCTGACCACGGCAGAAGAGAGAGAAAGGACGAAGGTCGTCCCCTATGCTTTAGACGTAAGCTCTATAGTATGCTATGCTATGTACTGCACCTAAAGTGTGCCTTGCCATGAGTCAGTCAAGGGGTACAAGAGTGATCCAGGAATGGATCACATGACAGCGGTCGAACTTATCCTTAGTAACTAGTGGACTAAGGAATTTTCTCGATTATGGAGGTGGTAAAAGAGTTCGTCGTAAAGGGTTACGCCGATGCAAACTTTGACACTAATCCGGATGACTCTGAGGAGTAAACCGGATTCGTATAGTAGAGCAGTTATTTGGAATAGCTCCAAGTAGCGCGTGGAAGCTGCATCTACAAGATGACATAGAGATTTGTAAAGCACACATGGATCTGAAAGGTTCAGACCCATTGACTGATAAACCTCTCTCACAAGCAAGATATGAACACACCCCATGGGTGTTGTATTCATTACAATCACATAGTGATGTGAACTGGATTATTGACTCTAGTGCAAGTGGGAGACTGTTGGAAATGTGTTGGAAGTATGCCCTAGAGGCAATAATAAATTAGTTATTATTATATTTCCTTGTTCATGATAATCGTTTATTACCCATGCTAGAATTATATTGATAGGAAACTCATATACATGTGTGGATACATAGACAACACCATATCCCTAGTAAGCCTCCAGTTGACTAGCTCGTTGATCAATAGATGGTTACGGTTTCCTAACCATGGACATTGGATGTCGTTGATAACGGGATCACATCATTAGGTGAATGATGTGATGGACAAGACCCAATCCTAAGCCTAGCACAAGATCGTGTAGTTCGTATGCTAAAGCTTTTCTAATGTCAAGTATCATTTCTTAGACCATGAGATTGTGCAACTCCCGGATACCATAGGAATGCTTTGGGTGTACCAAACGTCACAACATAACTGGGTGGCTATAAAGCTGCACTGCGGGTATCTCCGAAAGTGTATGTTGGGTTGGCACGAATCAAGACTGGGATTTGTCACTCTGTGTAACGGAGAGGTATCTTTGGGCCCACTCGGTAGGACATCATCATAATGTGCACAATGTGACCAAGGAGTTGATCACGGGATGATGTGTTACGGAACGAGTAAAGAGACTTGCCGGTAACGAGATTGAACAAGGTATCGGGATACCGACAATCGAATCTCGGGCAAGTATCGTACCGATAGACAAAGGGAATTGTATACGGGATTGATTGAATCCTCGACATCGTGGTTCATCCGATGAGATCATCGTGGAATATGTGGGAGTCAACATGGGTATCCAGATCCCGCTGTTGGATATTGGCCGAAGAGTTGTCTCGGTCATGTCTGCATGGTTCCCGAACCCGTAGGGTCTACACACTTAAGGTTCGGTGACGCTAGGGCTGTAGAGATATAAGTATGCGGTAACCCGAAACTTGTTCGGAGTCCCGGATGAGATCCTGGACGTCACGAGGAGTTCCGGAATGGTCCGAAGGTAAAGATTTATATATAGGAAGACCAGTTTCGGCCACCGGGAAAGTTTCGGGGTCATCGGTATTGTACCGGGACCACCGGAAGGGTCCCGGGGGTCCACCAGGTGGGTCCACCTATCCCGGAGGGCCCCATGGGCTGAAGTGGGAAGGGAACCAGCCCCTGGTGGGCTGGTACACCCCCCTTGGGCCTCCCCCTGCGCCTAGGGTTGGAAACCCTAGGGGTGGGGGGCGCCTCCACTTGGCTTGGGGGCCAAGCCACCCCCTTGGCCGCCCCCCCCCCCCATCTAGATGGGATCTAGAGGGGCCGCCGCCCTCTCCCCCTTGGCCCCTATATATAGTATAGGGGAGGGAGGGCAGCCGCACCCAAGTCCCTGGCGCGTCCCTCTCCCTCCTTGAAACCTCTCCCTCTCATTGGTGCTTGGCGAAGCCCTGCCGAGATCCCGCTGGTTCCACCACCACGTCGTCATCCTGCTGGATCTCTATCAACCTCTCCTCTCCCCTTGCTGGATCAAGAAGGAGGATACGTCCCTCCGAACCATACGTGTGTTGAACACGTAGGTGCCGTCCATTCGGTGCTAGGATCATCAGTGATTTGAATCACGACGAGTACGACTCCATCAACCCCGTTCATTTGAATGCTTCCGCTTTGCGATCTTCAAGCGTATGAAGATGCACTCCTCTCTCTCGTTGCTAGTCTCTCCATAGATTGATCTTGGTGACACGTAGGAAAATTTTGAATTATTGCTATGTTCCCCAACACAATGGACTATGGAGATGCCCATCGATTGATGTTAATGCAAGGAGTAGGGATTGCCATGCAACGGATGCACTAGAGCTATAAATGTATGAAAGCTCAACAGAAGAAACTAAGTGGGTGTGCATCCAACTTGCTTGCTCACAAAGACCTAGGCACTTGAGGAGGCCCATTGTTGGAATATACAAGCCAAGTTTTATAATGAAAAATTCCCACTAGTATATGAAAGTGAGAAAACAAGAGGCCCATTGTTGGATTATGGTGCTACTTTGAAGCACAAGTGTGGTAAAGGATAGTAGCATTGTCCCTTCTCTCTTTTTCTCTCATTTTTTTGGGCCTTCTCTTTTTTTGTGGCCTTTCTCTTTTTTTTCTTTTTTTGGGCCTTCTCTTTTTTATGGCCTTTCTCCCCTTTTTTTTATTCCTCACTTGGGACAATGCTCTAGAAAATGATGATCATCACACTTCTATTTATTTACAACTCAATGATTACAACTCGATACTAGAACAAAGTATGACTTTATATGAATGCCTCCGGTGGTGTACCGGGATATGCAATTAACCAAGAGTAACATGTATGAAAGAATTATGAACGGTGGCTTTGCCACAAATACTATGTCAACTACATGATCATGCAAAGCAATATGACAATGATCAATGTGTCATGATAAACGGAATGGTCGAAAGTTGCATGGCAATATATCTCGGAATGGCTATGGAAATGCCATAATAGGTAGGTATCACTACTAGGGAAAACTTTATACACAGAATCTTAGCAGCAGCGTGGTTTAAAAACAGATGCTACTGCTAATTAGCAGTAGCGAGCTCCAGAGAGCAGCGCTACTAATATCTAAGTAGCAGTAGCGCTCTATGCGGAACAAGCGCTACTACTATATTTTCCACGGTGTTGCCTCTCGGCTAGATATAGTAGTAGCGACCTTCCGGGGGACGCGCTACTGCTAAAGTACTTAGTAGCAGTGTTTTTTCTTAAAAACTCGCTGCTGCTAAGTATCACCGCAACTAATTAAGTTTAGTCCCATACTGCTAAGCGAACAAGGTGTTTACCACCTTAAGTATGTTACTTCTCAACCTATCTCGAGCACTTGGTCTTCATTGAACTATATGTGTATGATTTGTAGCTGCAATATGAATCCTCGCATGTACCTATACAGGTACAGTGAGGATTCATGTTGACCATTTAGATTCTACACAAAAAGATCAGTGATGACCAACGTGTATTTTTGATGCTTTCACATTGCTTAGAATTACAGCGTTTTTTTAGGACAAAGCTTTACTGATTTTGAGATAAACAAAAGAAATAACTGCTTCCATTAGCAGTAGCGTTTTTATGTAAAAAGTGCTATAGATAAGTTAGCTATAGCGCATTTTCCTTACGAGCGCTACTGCTAGTTCGACTTAACCACCACCCCGGCTCAAAATTTCGCTAAGTCCTCCTTTCCCCCTGTTCCCCTGCTCCTGTCGCGCCGCGACGCCCGAGCCCGAGCCTCCCCTCACCGCCGCCGCCCGAGCTCGCCCTCAATCTCACCGCTGCCGCCCACCGCCCGCCACCACTCTCGACCTCACCGCCGCCGCCCGAGCCTGCCCAGGACAGCCGCCTCCCGATCCTGAGCCCACCCTACCTCCGTCGCCGAGCACCTCCCCGCCACCTTCTCTCCCCTCTCTGTAAGCCCCCCACCCTCCCCCACCCCCTCTCTCTTTGCTTAGTTA
>NC_057794.1:163508844-163518359 GCF_018294505.1 Triticum aestivum
TAAAGTAGTTGTATAATTAGCAGTAGTAGATGTTAATTAGTAGTAGATGTAGTAGTAGATGTTAATTAGTAGTAGTAGATGTACTAGTTTCTTTCTATTTATAGTAAGTTTATATTTAGTAAGAACGAGTTGAATTAATAGAACTAGTTTAGTTTTAGTTGAACTAGTTTAGGAAGTAAATTAATAAACTAGTTGAATTAATAGAACTAATATATTTTTAGTAAGAAAATTAAAATAACTAGTTGAACTACTTTATTTTTAGAAAGAACTAGTTTTTTTCTATTTATAGTAAGTTTATATTTAGAAAGAACTAGTTGAACATGTCATATTTGTTGTTATTTTTTAGTTTAAGCAATTATTCGGGATGTACTAGTTGAATTAATAGGGTTTTTGCTTTTGCAGAAATCAAGGAGCCCCTCCATCACCCCCGCCGTCGTCCCCGTCACCAACCCCCTCCGACCTCGAGGTGAGACCGGGCAAATCTCCATGTCAATATGAGTCCTTTATGAGTTTCAGGCGCTTGTTTTGCCGGAGTGCCCGGTCATGTTTTCGTTACACCTTCCAGTGGCCTATGTTTTGCCGGAGTGTTGATTAATTTCCGTTCCGGCAAATTTCAGGCGCTCGATATGTCCTTTTTTAGCACAGGTCATGCCGGATTTTTCCGTGAATTCTGGCATGACTTGTGCTAGAATATGTAGGAAATATCGAGTGGCCTGGATTTTCTCGAAAAATAATGATCAAATTTAGGTTTTTTAGTACATATATTTAATTGTACAAGTTTAATATTTGAATTATGAACGTAGGAAATGTCGTACTCGGACGATGACAGTCTCCCGGGGGAGTGCAGCTGGTGTCACGACGATCGAGGTATGTGCGACTAGTTTGTTGAGCTAGATGAAGATCGGCGCTTCAGCATTAAGCTCAAGGAGACCTTCGATGTTGAAACGGTACACAACAACGACAAGTGTTTTTTTCGTAATTTCAAAGTCTAATTTTCATCTTTTACAATTCGACTAGCTTATCCCATGCCATGCAAGACGCTATGTCTTGGAGAGGATGGGTTTTGAAGACCATGAAAATTTTGAAACAAAGAAAATACACCTGAGGACCCATCATGATATCGATTTTGAAGTAAATCTGTACAATTCTCAGAGCGTAACCCATTTTAGTTGCCAAAATTGGGAAGCACTTTGCAAAATGTATGGTTTTTATGAGGGTATGATTGCCACCATGGATCTTGGTAATCCTGACATCGAGCAAGACGATATGGACATTTGGGTCCTTGTTGATACGCTTCCGATTCTACCACAATGTGAGTTTCTCAAACATAGTTATTAACTAATTTATATTGTTTATTTAAAAATAGTTGACAACTTATTTTGAATGTTCAAAGAATGTGCAGAAGCTGGTAGACAAAACCCACTACACTGATGGCTCCGAATTAACTTATAAGGAGAAAAGTCATCTGATTGCTTATTGTACTTTTCTTGAGAATTACAATACCTATTATCGAACTCCTCCAAATTATGGTGAATACGTGCCACTAGTGCACGTGTTGAACCACGGTAACTTCTATGGAGATACCCTGGTAAGATTTTTTACTATTACAACATCCGTGCATCTTTTGCATACTTCTAAAACTAGTACATCATTGCTAACTACAAAGTTATTACTATGTTTTTCAACAGGAAATCCCGATGGATTGTGTGCCTCATCTGATGTATCAAAATGGTCGCCTTGCAGTTATGAACCTACAGCCAGGTCAATCTAAGGAGCTCACATGTGCATATCAGATTTCTAAAACCGGTGAACACATGCTAATGAAAGAATGGAAAAAATGTTTGGACATTCGCAAGGAGGTTCTTGGAAGTAACATTAAGCGAAAGGCAAGAATTGGAGACAGGATAATCTCCATTCTCCATAATGGAGAGTCACGGGCTATCTTGTTTTTTGCTATTTTACCTTAGAGAATATAGTAGCTCCTAAGAGAATGTAGTAGGTCCTATGAGACATAATTTGTTTATTATGTGATACAATGTGTTAGAGTTGATGACGAGGAGTACTTGGGATTACGACTAGTGACCAATTTGCTATGTGATGTCTCATTGATGAAAATGATGATCTTGAGGAGGTGTTCTATGACAATATGTATTATGATGATAAGTTGTTAATGATATGATGATGATGATATTTATTATATCATTGGGTGAAAGAACCGCGGATTAGTTTCAAGTGGATGTCCATCCACTTGAAACTAGTCCACGGTTCTTTCACCCCGTGATGTAATAACTCATTATGATTTCAAAAAAAATTCTAAATTCCTGTTCTATGAAAACTTGTGTAAAGGTGTACGAATACAACATGAAATAAAAAAGAAATAAAATATGAAATAATAGTAGCAGCGCGGGCAGGGAGAAGCGCTACTACTAATTACCAGTAGCGCACCTCCAGGAACATGCTACTACTAAGCCGATTTAGCAGTAGCGCGAGCGGAGGCACGCTACTGCTATACGTTAGCTGTAGTGCCTTATCAGTAGCGCATCAACCCGCGCTACTGATAGGCCTAAAACCCGCACTGCTGCTAGGCTTTTCCTTAGTAGTGTATGGTGGCTGTTTTAAGGAAGATATATGGAGGTTTATGTGTGAAAGAGCGTATCATATCACGGGGTTTGGATGCACGGGCGAATTTTACACCAACTCTCAATGTGAGAAAGGGCAATGCACGGTACCAAAGAGGCTAGCAATGATGGAAGGGTAAGGGTGTGTATAATCCATGGACTCAACATTAGTCATAAAGAACTCACATACTTATTGCAAAAATCTACAAGTCATCAAAAACCTAGAACTACGCGCATGCTCCTAGGGGGATAGATTGGTAGGAAAAGACCATCGCTCGTCCCCGACCGCCACTCATAAGGAGGACAATCAAAGAACACCTCATGTTTCAAATTTTTTACATAAAATTTACCATACGTGCATACTACGGGAATTGCGAACTTCAACACAAGCATTTCTCAATTTCACAACTACTCAACTAGCATGACTTTAATATCACTACCTCCATGTCTCAAAACAATCATCAAGCATCAAACTTCTCTTTGTATTCAACACACTCATAAGAAAGTTTTTACTAATCTTGAATACCTAGCATATGAGGATTACGCACATTACCATGCTGTTTAAGACACTCACAATGATCAAAGTGAAGCATGAGAGTTCAACTATTTCTACAAAATAAAACCACCACCATGCTCTAAAAGATATAAATGAAGCACTAGAGCAAATGACAAACTACTCCGAAAGATATAAGTGAAGATCAATGAGTAGTCGAATAATTATGCAACTATGTGAAGACTCTCTAACATTTAATAATTTCAGATCTTGGTATTTTATTCAAACAGAAAGAAAAACAAAAGTAAATAAAATAACGCTCCAAACAAAACACATATCATGTGGTAAATAAAAATATAGCTCCAAGTAAAGTTACCGTTGAACGAAGACGAAAGAGGGGATGCCATCTGGGGCATCCCCATGCTTAGGCTCTTGTTTGTCCTTGAATATTACCTTCAGGTGCCTTGGGCATCCCCAAGCTTAGTCTCTTGCCACTCCTTATTCCATAGTCTATCGAATCTTTACCCAGAACTTGAAAACTTCACAACACAAAACTTAACAGAAAATTCGTAAGCTCCGTTAGCAAAAGAAAACAAAACACCACTTCAAGGTACTGTAATGAACTCATTAATTATTTATATTGGTGTTAAACCTACTGTATTCCAACTTATCTATGGTTTATAAACTCTTTTACTAGCCATAGATTCATCAAAATAAGCAAATAACACACGAAAAGCAGAATCTGTCAAAAATAGAACAGTCTGTAGTAATCTGTAGCTAATGCAAACTTATGGAACCCCAAAAATTCTTAAATAAATTGCTGTACGTGAGGAATTTATCTATTAATCATCTTAAAAAAGAATTAACTAAATATCACTTTCCAAATAAAAATGGCAGCAGTTATCGTGAGCGCTAAAGTTTCTATTTTCTACAGCAAGATTAAAAAGACTTTCCCCAAGTCTTCCCAAAGGTTCTACTTGGCACAAACACTAATTAAACACAAACAAAACAGAGGATAGATAAATTATTTATTACTAAACAGGATAAAAAATTAAGGAATAAAAATAAAATTGGGTTGCCTCCCAACAAGCGCTATCATTTAACGCCCCTAGCTAGGCATGATGATTTCAACGATGCTCACATAAAAGATAAGAATTGAAACATAAAGAGAGCATCATGAAGAATATGACTAGCACATTTAAGTCTAACCACTTCCTAGGCATAGGGATTTTGTGAGCAAACAACTTGTGGGAACAAGAATCAACTAGCATAGGAAGGTAAAACAAGCATAACTTCAAAACTTTAAGCACATAGAGAGGAAACTTGATATTATTGCAACTCCTACAAGCATATATTCCTCCCTCATAATAATTTTCAGTAGCATCATGAATAAATTCAACAATATAACTATAACATAAAGCATTCTTTTCATGATCTACAAGCATAGAAATTTTATTACTCTCCACACAAGCACAATTCTTCTCATGAATAATAGTGGGGGCAAACTCAACAAAACAATTATCATGTGAGGCATAATCCAATTGAAAACTAAAATCATGATGACAAGTTTCATGGATATCATTATTCTTTATAGCATACAAGTCATCACAATAATCATCATAAATAGCAACTTTGTTCTCATAATCAATTGGAACCTCTTCCGGAATAGTGGATTCATCACAAAATAAAGTCATGACCTCTCCAAATTCACTTTCATCAATATAATCATCATAAATAGGAGGCATGCTTTCAGCATAATAAATTTGCTCATCATAACTTGGGGGACAAAAAATATCATCTTCATCAACATAGCTTCCCCAAGCTTGTGGCTTTGCATATCATTAGCATCATGGATATTCAAGGAATTCATACTAACAACATTGTAATCATGCTCATCATTCAAATATTTAGTGCCAAACATTCTAATGCATTCTTCTTCTAGCACTTGAGCACAATTATCAGAATCCTTATTCTCATGAAAGATATTAAAAAGATGAAGCATATGAGGTATCCTCAATTCCATTTTTTTATAATTTTCTTTTATAAACTAAACCAGTGATAAAACAAGAAACGAAAAGATTCGATTGCAAGATCTAAAGATATACCTTCAAGCACTCACCTCCCCAGCAACGACGCCAGAAAAGAGCTTGATGTCTACTACACAACCTTCTTATTGTGGACGTTGCTGGGGGTCCAAGTGCAGAGGTTTGTAGGACAGTAGCAAATTTCCCTCAAGTGGATGACCTAAGGTTTATCAATCCGTAGGAGGAGTAGGATGAATATGGTCTCTCTCAAGCAACCCTGCAACCAAATAACAAAGAGTCTCTTGTGTCCCCAACACACCCAAAACAAAGGTAAATTGTATAGGTGCACTAGTTCAGCAAAGAGATGGTGATTCAAGTGGTATATGGATAGTAGATAAAGGTTTTTCTAATCCGAAAATATAAAAACAGCAAGGTAATGAATGATAAAAGTGAGCATAAACGGTATTGCAATGATAGGAAAAAAGGCCTAGGGTTCATACTTTCACTAGTGCAAGTCCTCTCAACAATAATAACATAGCTTGATCATATAACAATCCATCAACATGAAACAAAGAGTCACTCCGAAGTCACTAATAGCGGAGAACAAATGAAGAGATTAAGGTAGGGTACGAAACCACCTCAAAGTTATTCTTTCCAATCAATCTGTTGGGCTATTCCTATAAGTGTCACAAACAGCCCTAGAGTGCGTACTAGAATAACACCTTCTGACACAAATCAACCAAAACCCTAATGTCACCTAGATACTCCAATGTCACCTCAAGTATCCGTGGGTATGATTATACGATATGCATCACACAATCTCATATTCATCTATTCAACCAACACCTAGAACCTCAAAGAGTGCCCCAAAGTTTCTACCAGAGAATCACGACGAAAACATGTGCCAACCCCTATGCATAGGTTCATGGGAGGAACCCGCAAGTTGATCACCAAAACATACATCAAGTGAATCACGTGATATCCCATTGTCACCACAGATACGCATGACAAGACATACATCAAGTGTTCTCAAATCTTTAAAGACTCAATCCGATACGATAACTTCAAAGGGGAAACTCAATCCATTATAAGAGAGTAGAGGGGGAGAAGCAACATAAGATCCAACTATAATAGCAAAGATCGCGATACATCAGGATCGTACCACCTCAAGAACGCGCGCGAGAGAGAGAGATCAAACACATAGCTACCGGTACATACCCTCAGCCCCGAGGGAGAACTACTCCCTCCTCGTCATGGAGAGCATCGGGATTGCCCCCTACGGCAGGGTGCTGGAACGGGTCTAGATTGGTTTTCGGTGGCTACGGAGGCTTCTGGCAGTGGAACTCCCGATCTATTCTGCTCCCCGAACGTTTTAGGGTATATGGACATATATAGGAGGAAGAAGTGCGTCAGGGGAGCCACGAGGGGCCCACGAGGATGGAGGGTGCGCCCCCCTACCTCGTGGCTTCCTCGAAGCTTCCTTGACATGGACTCCAAGTCTCCCGGGTTGCTTTCCTTCCAAAAATAACTTCTCCAGAAGGTTTCATTCCGTTTCGACTCTGTTTGATATTCCTATTCTTCGAAACACTGAAACAAGGGAAAAAACAGGGACTGGCACTGGGCTCTGGGTCAATAGGTTAGTCCCAAAATAATATATAAGTGTTTAATAAAGCCCATAAACATCCAAAACACATAATATAATAGCATGGAAGAATAAAAAATTATAGATACGTTGGAGACGTATCACTCTCCATGACGAGGAGGGAGTAGTTCACCCTAGGGGCTGAGGGTATGTACCAGTAGCTATGTGTTTGATCTCTCTCTCTCTCTCTCTCTATCTATCTATCTATCTATCTATCTCTCGTGTTCTTGATTCGGCACGATCTTGATGTATCGCGAGCATTGCTATTGTAGTTGGATCTTATGATGTTTCTCCCCCTCTACTCTCTTGTAATGGATTGAGTTTTCCCTTTGAACTTATCTTATTGGATTGAGTCTTTAAGGATTTGAGAACACTTGATGTATGTCTTGCACGTGCTTATCTGTGGTGACAATGGGATATTCATGTGATCTAGTTGATGTATGTCTTGGTGATCAACTTGCGAGTTCCATGACCTTTGTGAACTTGTGCATAAGGGTTGGCACACATTTTCGTCTTGACTCTCTGGTAGAAACTTTGGGGCACTCTTTGAAGTTCTTTGTGTTGGTTGAATAGATGAATCTGAGATTGTGTGATGCATATTGTATAATCTTACCCACGGATACTTGAGGTGACATTGGAGTATCTAGGTGACATTAGGGTTTTGGTTGATTTGTGTTTTAAGGTGTTATTCTAGTACGAACTCTAGGATAGATCGAATGGAAAGAATAGCATCATGTTATTTTACTACGGACTCTTGAATAGATCGGTCAGAAAGGATAACTTTGAGGTGGTTTCGTACCCTACAATAATCTCTTTGTTTGTTCTCCGCTATTAGTGGCTTTGGAGTGACTCTTTGTTGCATGTTGAGGGATAGTTATATGGTCCAACTATGTTATTATTGTTGAGAGAACTTGCACTAGTGAAAGTATTAACCCTAGGACTTGTTTCCAAGCATTGCAATACCATTTTCGCTCTCTTTTATCATTAGTTACCTTGCTGTTTTTATATATTCGGATTACAAAAACATATATCTACCATCCATATTGCACTTGTTTCACCATCTCTTCGCCGAACTAGTGCACCTATACAATTTACCATTGTATTGGGTGTGTTGGGGACACAAGAGACTCTTTGTTAATTGGTTGCAGGGTTGTTTGAGAGAGACCATCTTCTTCCTATGCCTCCCAAGGATTGATAAACTATGGTCATCCACTTGAGGGAAATTTGCTACTGTCCTACAAACCTCTGTACTTGGAGGGCCCACAACGTCTACAAGAGGAAGGTTGTGTAGTAGACATCAAGCTCTTTTCTTGCGCCGTTGCCGGGGAGGTTAGCACTTGAAGGTATATCGTTAGATCTTGCAATCAAATCTTTTAGTTTCTTGTTTTATCACTAGTTTAGTCTATAAAAAAACTACAAAAAATGGTATTAAGGTTGCCTCATATGCTTCATTTTTTAATGTCTTTCATGAAAATAAGGATTCCGATAATTGTGGCAAAGTGTTAGAGGAAGAATGTTTTAAAATGTTTGGCACTAAATCTTTGGATGATGACACTACTAGAAAACATGCTATTAATGACGCACCTATTTTGGCTATTAATTGTGCGCTCTGACTAGCACGCCATTACTATCACAGATAGTAATGGCGCACCTATAGTGCGCCATTACTATGCCTAGAAGTGCGCCATTACTATTTGACTTAGTAATGGCGCACCACATAGAAGTGCGCCATTACTAACATTTTTTTTCAAAAAAAATTCAGAATTTTTTTCTTAATCTCGGGTCACTATGGCTTAATCTCGGGTCAATATGCTTAATCTCATGTCAAATCGCACTCTATGGTCAAACTTCCCCGAAGGTCACCCATTCTCACACTACTCCAGCCCCAGCACACTTAACTTCTCAGTTCTATCCAACCCCAGCACCAGCTCACTTAATAGGTACTTGTTGATATATCTATCATATCAATCCTATTAAACCTTGTTGATGTCTAGGACCTTGTTCATGTTTATGAGTGTGATGAAATTTTGAAAAAATATTTCAAACTTCCCGGTCAAATTACGTATCATATTTTGAACATTTTTTCCCAAAAAAATCGAAACCAATTTTTTTCTGCTACTAGTGGTGCACCTAGCAAATGGTGCGCCATTAGTAAGTTTGAATTTTTTTTCCATTTTCCCCTCTAGATCTTAAAAGCCCCATATCTTTTATTCGGTTAGGTTTTTGGGGATTCTAAAAATCTTCGACGGGGTTCCCCCGATTGAATTCGGATGTAACTTTTCGAGTAGATGATTTTTCATATAAAAAACTTTTTAATCCGAGTTCGTATGCAAATGTTATGCCCATTTTACTAAATTCCAGAGAGATTTTGCAAATAAAGTCGAAATTCATATTTTTAAATTTTCCCAACAACTAGACCACATATCACATGGGAAACTTTTTTTTGACATTTCCATCATTTCCTTTTATTTTTTTAAACTGAAAAGGCAGTCCACTTGGGGGTGCATATGGTGAAATTTTCGACCACCTAGAAAGTTAGTAATGGCGCACCTTCACAAAGTGCACCATTACTATGTGTATGAATTGGTCAAACCTTGGTCAAAGTTAGTAATGGCGCACCTTGTATAGGTGCGCCATTACTAAGTTTGACATAGTAATGGCGCACCTATGCAAAGTGCGTCATTACTAAGTTTGACCAAGGTTTGACCCAGTCATACACATAGTAATGGCGCACTTTG
>NC_057794.1:163518646-163532829 GCF_018294505.1 Triticum aestivum
ACAAAGTGCGCCATTACTATGTGTATGACTGGGTCAAACCTTGGTCAAACTTAGTAATGGCGCACTTTTCACCTGGTGCGCCATTACTGTTTTGGTTACTAATGGTGCACCACATGTAATGGTGCACCACATGTATAGTGCGCCATTAGTGTCCATATTGGCTATAGCTGTTTTTCTAGTAGTGTGAGCATGATTGCAATGTTTTTAGTATGAATTCTTTGAATATCCATGATGCTAATGATATGCAAAGCCACAAGCTTGGGGATGCTATGTTTGATGAAGATGATATTTTTTGTCCCCCAAGTTTTGATGAGCAAATTTATTTTGATGATAGAATGTCTCCTATTTATGATGATTATACTGATGAAACTGGTTTGGAAGAGTGTCTACTTTATGAAGTGATGATCCCACTATTTTGGAGGGTGTTGAATCTTATTGTAATAATTATGAAAGTGGCTTTGGAGAGGTCATGACTTTAGTTAATGTTAATCCCACTATTTTGGAAGAGTGTCAACTTTGCATACATGTGGATCGTGTTAAGAATATTTTTTGTGATAGCTATACTGTTGAATTTGCTTAAGATCCTACATGTAATTATAATGAGGGAGGAACATATGCTTGTAGGAATTGCAATAATATCAAGTTTCCTCTCTATGTGTTGAAAATCTTGAAGATTTGCTTGTTTTACCTTCCTATGCAAGTTGATTCTTGTTCCCACAAGTTGTTTGCTCACAAAATCCCTATGCATAGGAAGTGGGTTAGACTTAAATGTGCTAGACATATTCTTCATGATGCTCTCTTTATGTTTCAATTCTTATCTTTTATGTGAGAATCATTGAAACCATCATGCCTAGCTAGGGGCGTTAAACGATAGCGCTTGTTGGGAGACAACCCAATTTTATTTTTGTTCCTTGCTTTTTGCTCCTGTTTAGCAATAAATAATTCATCTAGCCTCTGTTTAGATGTCGTTTTATGTTTTAATTAGTGTTTGTTCCAAGTAGAACCTTTGGGAAGACTTGGGTGAAGTCTTTGTGATCTTGCCATAAAAAAATAGAAACTTTTGCGCTCACGAGATTAGCTGGCATTTTTTATTGGAGAGTGAGTTTAGGTTGATTCTTTTTGCAGATGATTAATAGACAAATTACTCAGGTCCACCAATTTAGTTCAGAATTATTGGAGTGACACAAGTATTCGAAACCTCCATATTGCTACAGACTGTTCTATTTTTGACAGATTTTGTTCTCTATGTGTTGTTTGCTTATTTTGATGAATCTATGAGTAGTATCAGAGGGTATGAACCATAGAGAAGTGGGAATATAGTAGATATTACACAAATATGAATTTATAATGAGTTCACAACAGTACCAAAAGTGGTGATTTATTTTCTTATACTAACGGAGCTCATGAGATTTTCTATTGAGTTTTGTGTTGTGAAGTTTTCAACTTTTGGGTAAAGATTCGATGGACTCCGGAATAAGGAGTGGCAAAAGCCTAAGATTGGGGATGCCCAAGGCACCCCATAGTAATATTCATGGAAAACCAAGAGCCTAAGCTCGAGGATGCCCCAGATGGCATCCCCTCTTTCGCCTTCGTTCATCGGTAACTTTACTTGGAGCAATATTTTTATTCACCACATGATATGTGTTTTGCTTGGAGCGTCATTTTATTTCATTTTGTTTTGCTTTATGTTTCAATAATATCCCAAGATCTGAAATTCTTAAATGTTAGAGAGTCTTCATATAGTTGCATAATTATTTGACTACTCATTGATGCATACTTATATCTTTCGGAGTAGTTTGTCGTTTGCTCTAGTGCTTTACTTATATATTTTTAGAGCACGGAGGTGATTTTATTTTCAAGAAATATATGAACTCTCATGCTTCACTTATATTATTTGAGAGTCTTTTAGAACAGCATGGTAGTTTGCTTTGGTTATGAATCTAGTCCTAATATGATGGGCATCCAAGAAGGGTATAATAAAAACTTTCATATAGAATGCATTGAATACTATGAGAAGTTTGATACTTGATGATTGTTTTGAGATATGAAGATGGTGATATTAGAGTCGTGCTAGTTGAGTAGTTGTGAATTTGAGAGATACTTGTCTTAAAGTTTGTGATTCCCGTAGCATGCACGTATGGTGAACCGTCATGTGATAAAGTCAGAGCATGATTTATTTATTGATTATCTTCCTTATGAGTGGCAGTCGGGGACGAGCGATGGTCTTTTCCTGCCAATCTATCCCCTAGGAGCATGTGCGTAGTACTTCGTTTCGATTACTAATAGATTTTTCCAATAAGTATGTGAGTTCTTTATGACTAATGTTGAGTCCATGAATTATACACACTCTCACCCTTCCACCATTGCTAGCCTCTCTAATACCGCGCACCTTTCGCCGGTATCATACACCCACCATATATCTTCCTCAAAACAGCCACCAGACCTACCTATTATGGCATTTCCATACCCATTCTAAGATACATTACCATGCAACTTTCCACCTTTCTGTTTATTATGACACGCTTCATCATTGTCATATTGCTTTGCATGATCATGTAGTTTACATCGTATTTGTGGCAAAGCCACCGTTCATAATTCTTCATACATATCTCTCATGCATCATTGCACATCCCGGTACACCGCCGGAGGCATTCACATAGAGTCATATTTTGTTCTAAGTATCAAGTTGTAATTCTTGAGTTGTAAGTAAATAAAAGTGTGATGTTCATCATTATTATAGCATTGTCCCATGTGAGGAAATGATGATGGAGACTATGATTCGCCCACAAGTCGGGATGAGACTCCGGACGAAAAATTAAAAAAAGAGAAAAAGAGGCCATAAAAAAATATGGCCCAAAAAATGAGAGAAAAAGAGAGAAGAGGCAATGCTACTATCCTTTTTCCCACACTTGTGCTTCAAAGTAGCACCATGATCTTTATGATAGAGAGTCTCTTGTTTTGTCATTTTCATATACTAGTGGGAATTTTTCATTATAGAACTTGGCTTGTATATTCCAACAATGGGCCTCCTCAAGTGCCCTAGGTCTTCGTGAGCAAGCGGTTTGGATGCACACCCGCTTAGTTTCTTTTTGAGCTTTCATACACTTATAGCTCTAGTGCATCCATTGCATGGCAATCCCTACTCACTCACATTGATATCTATTGATGGGCATCTCCATAGCCCGTTGATATGCCTAGTTGATGTGAGTCTCTCTTCTCCTTTTTGTCTTCTCCACAACCACCATTTTATTCCACCTATAGTGCTATGTCCATGGTTGACGCTCATGTATTGCGTGAAGATTGAAAAAAATTGAGAACATCAAAAGTATGAAACAATAGCTTGGCTTGTCATCGAGGTTGTGCATGATTTAAATATTTTGTGTGATGAAGATAGAGCATAGCCAGACTATATGATTTTTAGGGATAGCTTTCTTTGGCCATGTTATTTTGAGAATACATGATTATTTGTCAGTATGCTTGAAGTATTATTATTTTTATGTCAATATTAAACTTTTGTCTTGAATCTTTCGGATCAGAATATTATTGCCACAATAAAGAGAATTACATAGATAAATATCAAAGAGCAATTATCATAATTAAATTCCTTGAATACAATCTATCAAAGAGCAATTATCATAATTAAATTACTTGAATTCCAAGATAGTGGGTTGATTGCTATTAAAAGTTTTAACCTCTTCAATCCCAGTTTTACCAATTTTTGCATCAAGATCTGAAAACTCCGAATTTTTGGGATGCCTTCTAACTAAAGTTGACTCATGTCCAGTCCCATCATTATCAAGATTCATATTGCAAAACAAGGATTTAATAGGGGACACATCAATTACTTTTAGATCTTCATATTTATTTTCATAAAAACTAGAAGAACAACATTCACAAAGCAATCTTTCTTAGGACGCATCCTAGCGGTTCCTTCTTTGAACTCATCAATGTAAATTCTCATGGCTTTGAGAGACTCACTGATATCATGCTTAGGTGTAATAGATCTAAGTTTCAAATAATCAACATCAAGATAAATTCTATCCACGTTCCTAGCCAACTCATCAATCTTAGACAATTTTTCTTCAATCAAAGCATTGAAACTCTTTTGCGAACTAATAAATTCTTTAATATTAGATTCAAAATCAGTGGGCATCTTATTATAATTTCCATAAGAATTGTTGTGGTAATCACAATAATTATTAGAGGAATTATTAGGAAACGGCCTAGGATTAAAATTACCTCTATACGCATTATTACCAAAATTGTTCCTACCAACAAAATTCACAACCATAGATTCATTATTATTCTCAATCAAAGTAGACAAAGGCATATCATTAGGATCACTAGGAGCACTCTTATTAGCAAACAATTTCATAAGTTCATCCATCTTTCCACTCAAAACATCAATCTCTTCAATTGCATGCACCTTTTTAGTAGTAGATCTTTCAGTGTGCCATTAAGAAAAATTAACCATAATATTATCTAGGAGTTTGGTAGCTTCTCCTAAATTTATTTCCATAAAAGTGCCTCCCGCGGCCGAATCTAAAAGATTTCTAGAAGCAAAATTCAACCCGGCATAAAAATTTTGTATAATCATCCATAAAATCAAACCATGTGTAGGCCAATTACGTATCATTAATTTCATCCTATCCCAAGATTGTGCAACATGCTCATGATCAAGTGGCTTAAAATACATAATATTGTTTCTAAGAGAGATGATCTTAGCGGGAGGAAAATACTTAGAGATAAAAGCATCTTTCCACTTATTCCATGAATCAATACTATTTTTAGGCAAAGACAAAAACCAAGCTTTAGCACGATCTCTAAGCGAAAATGGAAATAGCTTAAGTTTAACAATATCATTATACACATCTTTCTTATTTTGCATATCACACAAATCAACAAAGTTGTTTAGATGGGTAGCGGCATCTTCACTAGGAAGGCTAGAAAATGAATCTTTCATGACAAGATTCAGCAAGCAGTATTAATTTCACAAGATTCAGCATCAGTAAGAGGAGCAATCGGAGTGCTATAAAATCATTATTGTTGGTATTGGCAAAGTCACACAATTTAGTATTATCTTGAGCCATCATGACAAGCAAGCAATCCAACGCACAAGCAAACAATCGAAGAAAAAGCGAACAGAAAGAGAGGGTGAAAGGAAATGAGGGCGAATAAAAAGGCAAAGGTGAAGTGGGGAGAGGAAAACAAGAGGGAAATGGCAAATAATGTAATGCGAAGGGTAAGAGTTGTGATGGGTACTTGGTATGTCCTGACTTGGCGTAGATCTCCTCGGCAACGGCGCAAGAAATCCTTCTTGCTACCTCTTGAGCACTGCGTTGGTTTTCCCATGAAGAGGAAAGGGTGATGCAGCAAAGCAGCGTAAGTATTTCCCTCAGTTTTTGAGAACCAAGGTAACAATCCATTAGGAAACCATGCGCAAGTCACCTCGTACCTACACAAACAAATAAGAACCTCGCAACCAACGCAATAAAGGGGTTGTCAATCCCTTCTCGGCCACATGCAAGAGTGAGATCTGATAGAGATAATAATAATAATAATAATAAGATAAATATTTTTGGTATTTTTATGATATAGATTGAAAGTAAAGATTGCAAAATAAAATAGATTGGAAACTTGTATGATGGAAAATAGACCCGGGGGACAAAGGTTTCACTAGTGGCTTCTCTCAAGATAGCATAAGTATTACAGTGGGTGAACAAATTACTATTGAGCGATTGATATAAAAGTGAATAATTATGAGAATATCTAGGTATCATCATGTATATAGGCATCACATCTGTGACAAGTAGACTGACTCCTGCCTGCATCTACTACTATTACTCCACACATCGACCGCTATCCAGCATGCATCTAGAGTATTAACTTCATAAGAACGGAGTAACGCTTTAAGCAAGATGACATGATGTAGAGGGATAAACTCATGCAATATGATATAAACCCCATCTTTTTATCCTCGATGGCAACAATACAATACGTGTTGTTTCCCTTTCTGTCACTGGAATCGAGCACCGCAAGATTGAACCCAAAGCTAAGAACTTCTCCCATTGCAAAAATTATCAATCTAGTAGGCCAAACCAAACTGATAATTTGAAGAGACTTGCAAAGATAACCAATCATACATAAAAGAATTCAGAGAAGATTCAAATATTGTTCATAGATAATCTTGGTCATAAACCCACAATTCATCGCATCTCGACAAACACACCGCAAAAGAAGATTACATTGAATAGATCTCCAAGAAAATTGAGGAGAACTTTGTATTGAGATCCAAAGAGAGAGAGAAGAAGCCATCTAGCTAATAACTATGGACCCGAAGGTCTAAGGTAAACTAATCACACATCATCGGAGGGGCCATGGAGTTGATGTAGAGGCCCTCCGTGATCAAAGCCCCCTCCGATAGAGTTCTGGAAAAGGCTCCAAGATGTGATCTCTTGGGTACAGAAGGTTGCAGCGGTGGAATTAGGTTTTTGTGGTGCTCTCTAATGTTTTGAGGGTACGTAGGTATATATAGGAGGAAGAAGTAGGTCAGTGGAGCCACGAGGGCCCCATGAGGGTGGAGGGCGCGCCCCCTGCATCGTGGCCTCCTCCTTGATTGCTTGACTTCCACTCCAAGTCCTCTGGATCATGTTTGTTCCAAAAATCACGCTCCCGAAGGTTTCATTCCGTTTGGACTCCATTTGATATTCTTTTATTGCGAAACACTAAAATAGGCAAAAAAACAGCAATTTGGGCTGGGCCTCCAATTAATAGGTTAGTCCCAAAAATAATATAAAAGTGTATATATAAGCCCATTAAACATCCAAAACAGAATATATAATAGCATGGAACAATCAAAAATTATAGATACGTTGGAGACGTATCAAGGTGTTATTCTAGTACAAACTCTAGGATAGATCGAACGGAAAGAATAGCAAGCATAGCTTCATGTTACTTTACTACGGACTCTTGAATAGATCGATCAGAAAGGATAAGTTTGAGGTGGTTTTGTACCATAAATAATCTCTTCGTTTGTTCTCCGCTATTAGTGGCTTTGGAGTGACTCTTTGTTGTATGTTGAGGGATAGTTATATGATCCAACTATGTTATTATTGTTGAGAGAACTTGCACTAGTGAAAGTATGAACCCTAGGCCTTGTTTCCAAGCATTGCAATACCATTTTCGCTCTCTTTTATCATTAATTACCTTGCTTTTTTATATTTTTCAGATTACAAAAACCTATAGCTACCATCCATATTGCACTTGTTTCACCATCTCTTCGCGGAACTAGTGCACCAATACAATTTACGATTGTATTGGCTGTGTTGGGGACACATCAGACTCTTTGTTATTTGGTTACAGGGTTGTTTGAGAGAGACCATATTCATCCTACGCCTCCCACAGATTGATAAACCTTAGGTCATCCGCTTGAGGGAAATTTTCTACTGTCCTACAAACCTCTGCACTTGGAGGCACAACAATGTCTACAAGAGGAAGGTTGTGTAGTAGACATCTGGCGCCGTTGTAGTTTTAGTTGTATCTCGGGGGGTTTGTCCTCTACTGGATTTTCCTCATTATCGCCGTCACCCTCCTTGGGTGTATCCACCATGTACACGTCATACAAAGAGGTGGCCGTCCAGCGTCTGATAAATGGCGGGTTTTGGGCCTGCTCTTCTCCCGCATCATCGTCCATACTGTTGATGTCTTCAGACCCGTAATTGAGCATGTCAGTTAATTCCTTGACAATGACGATAAAATGGATGGTGGGTGGGACGTAAAATTCCCCGCTCTCAGCCCCTAGTCTGGGCTGGGCGTAGTTCGGACGTTGCTCCTTCGTAATGACGAGGGATCGCATCAAGTCCAAAGCCTCCCTTAAAGGAGAGGTTTGGCAAGGGAGAAGAGAATCTGTGGAGTACGGCGGAAAGGGCGTTCCTCGACCGAGCTCACACGGTGCTGACTCCGAGAGTTCGGAGCCAGTGTCCCGGGAAGAGTCCGGCTTTGTGATGGTTACCAGCGACACTGCTTCCTCTGGCTCTCCTGTACTGAGCTTAGTGGCCACAGATAGTCCGGCGGGTTTAGAAATCCCGTCTTCGGACCTGGCAATGCGCTCCGGCTCTAAGGCTAGAGCGGAGGTTGGGGTTGTGAATACTTGGAAGATCAAGTCTCCTCGGATGTGAGCGACATAATCCAGGTTTCCGAAACTAATCTGGTGACCTGGGGCGTAGCTGTCGATCTGCTCTAGATGGCCAAGCGAGTTGGCCCACAGTGCAAAGCCGCCAAACACAAAGATCTGACCAGGGAGGAAGACCTCCCCCAGGACATCATTGTTGTAGATGATTGATGGGGCCATCGAACCTTCTGGTGGCGACGCAGCGGAACTCTCAATGAAAGCACCAATGTCGGTGTCAAAACCAGCGGATCTCGGGTAGGGGGTTCCGAACTGTGCGTCTAAGGTCGATGGTAACAGGAGGCAAGGGACACGATGTTTTACCCATGTTTAGGACCTCTTGATGGAGGTAATACCCTAGGTCCTTCTTGTTTGATATTGATGAGTATGAGGATTACAAGAGTTGATCTACCACGAGATTGTTGTGGCTAAACCCTAGAAGTCTAGCCTGTATGATTGTGATTATGATTGCCTCTTCGGACTAAACCCTCCGGTTTATATAGACACAGAGGGGCCTAGGGTTGTACAGAGTCGGTTTACAAAGGAAGGAATCTACATATCTGAATGCCAAGCTTGCCATCCACGCAAAGGAGAGTCCCATCCGGACACGGGAGGAAGTTTTCTGTCTTGTATCTTCATAGCCCATTAATCCGCCCATGTTACATAGTCTGGACGCCCGAGGACCCCTTAATCCAGGACTCCCTCAATGGGCTGGAGTCATATTGGACAACCCAGATGACGCTACTGGCCCTAATTCGGATAGGTCGTAACGGGCCCTCGGTTAGCGGGTTATAAATGTGCTATATGTGAACTGGCCATTAACAGGCTTTCCGTGGGCCGGCCTGCACCTTTTGACCAAGTCAAACGGGTCGGCCTATTCACACGAATGGGCCTCTATTGGGCCATGCTACGTGTTGATGTATCATAGGCGCCTTCGGTCCAATGAGTGGATGACATCTGTCCCAACAGTGAGCCGACACATGTTTCCTCCAGCAATGATGATTTTACATGTGGAAAATCCCCATTGGTTGGGGCTATTAACGGGTTATCGGATCCAAAACCGGCGTAACGGCGAGCGTGGGTGGTATGGGCTCCAGCGCCGCGTCGTCCAATTGGGGTAGCAGCTTAATCTTCGGGTAACTCTTTGCACGACAAAAAAAAGACACTGTCGTGATGATATGTGTTTGTCACAATAGGTCACGTTTTCTGTCATGCATGTACATCCATGACAATTTTAAGACAGAATCAAGATAGTCATACCTGTGCTATCGTAGAAGTGTTCCATGACATTACCAAAAATATCATCACGGAAGTGTCCACTTCCATGGCAATAAATCCCGCGTCATAGAAGTGCTTTCGTCAAGGGTGACCGACGTGTGGCATCTACCGTAACGGCTCGCCGTTACGCTATGGATTTTGGATCCGATAACCCGTTAACAGCCCCGACCAATGGGGATTTTCCACGTGTAAAATCATCATTGGCTGGAGGAAACACATGTCGGCTCATCGTTGGGACAGATGACAACCACTCATTGGACGGAAGGCGCCTATGATAGGTCGACACGTGGCACGGCCCAACAGAGGCCCATTCCTGTGAAAAGGCCGGCCCGTTTGACTTGGTCAAAAGGTGGTGGGCCGGCCCATGGAAAGCCTGTTAACGGCCTGTTCGCATATAGCCCATTTACAGCCCGCTAACCCAATGCCCGTTATGCCCTATCCGAATTAGGCCCAGTAGCGTCATATGGGCCATCCAATATGATTCCAGCCCGTTTTCACTTCTCTCCCATGTATGGCCCATGATGTCTCTCAGCCCATATGAGGCCCTATGTAATTCTTGGCCTATTAACGGCCCGTGGTGAAACTGGCCTGTAATGAACAGTGTATCACTTTACACCCATTAACGGCCCGTGGTGAAACTGGCCCGTAATGAACAGTGTATCACTTTATACCCATTAACGGCCCGTTATTCCGTTGGGCCGTTTCCAGCCCATGTTATCTTTCGGCCTTCTCAGAGTCCATTTATTCTTGGGCTCATTTCCAGCATTCGTTTACTTACGGCCCGTTACTGTCATTTTCTGCTTGTGGGCCAAATTCAGCTTGTGGTTACAGTCGGCCCATTTGTGGTCTGTTAATACGTTGGGCCGTTTTCATAGCGTCATCAAATATGGCCTATTAACAATGGCCCGTTACGGTCATCCCATGAATGGACAATTCCAACTCTAGCCCGTTTACGGCCATAATGCGGCCTGTTATTGGCCCATGTTTGGCCAATCAATCATACGGCCCGTATAAGGCCCATTGATGATACGGCCCGTAGAAGGCCCATTGTTTCTATGGCCCGTAGAAGGCCTACAGTTTCTATGGCCCCTAGAAGGCCCACTGTTTCTACGGCCCGTAGGAGGCCCAGTGTCACTACAGTAAATATTAGCCCATGGTTATTGTGGCCTAGTTTTAAAAAATAGGTTATTGCAGCCACTAGTTAACCGCGGAAAAAGAACTGTAATGTCTACAAGCAAACAAATAAACAAGACAATAAGGAAATAAATAAGCAAGCAACTAACACTAGGCTATCACGGCTATTACACATATTACATCCACTGGGCATCAAAGTTCGCCACCAGTGCAAATATAGGGAACAAAGCAGCATATCATATACACTGGACATCAAAATTGGCCACCAGTGCAAATAAATGCGGCAGCAAAACAAGAGCATAACTGAAACAACTTCAGAAGAGCTCAAGAAACGTTATCCTGGGTATCCACCATGCTGGCAATAAGCTTAGCAAGCTGATTAGCTTTGTCCTGTTTAGCGCTAAAATCCTCCAATGCTTGCTGTTGCACCAGAAAGTATGCATTTGAATGCTACAGGGACTTCCGCAGTCCTTCCGCTTCTTGTCGCAGCACAGCTGATCAATGTCTTTCAGCTTGTAGTTGAGACTCAAGAAACTGAACTGATTAAGACAGTGAGTTTGAATAGCTTGTGCAAGCAGTAGTGGCCAGTAAACCAAGACAAGATGTGTCACTATCCTGAACCTTATGTGCATTACTTCCTTTACCATTTCTTAATAAGGCACTCTTCCCCAATATTCCGTCATCTTTCTAAAAGAAGAAACAAGCAGACACATAACAAGTTTAGCATGTACTAGTATATGAAACTCATTTTGGTGAACCAGCTCATTAGTAAGGTGGACAGGATTAAACTACCAAGTCTTCTATTGCCAAGTACTAGTACATAATAAAAGCATCAAACAAACATATATCTATGTCCTATGGTAGCAATGGAATCTTAAATTAGAATAGTTGTTCTTCAGGTTTAGGCACTTGTTCTACATGAACAGAGTACAATAAGACGCATGAATATAATACTTAAAAATAGAAAATGAGCTCATAGACCTTACCACATTCTTGGTTCGGGACCAGTACAGAACAAGGCGTTCCCAGTCATCATCCAGTAAATGTGTCTCAGGAGAACGTAAGGGAATTTGATGAGTTTCTTGGCCGGTGAAGTACGTTTTCTTCAAGTAATTCTGATACTGCCACCAAGCATTCTTGAAGATAGCAGAGGTATTAGCACATGTTACCTCATCCTTAGTTTCCAAATTGGTCCTTCTCTATAGAGAAGAATGGGAAAATTTGCTGTATTATAACCATCATGGAGGTAGGATGTATGGGACGAAGCAAAGTAATTGCCATGAATAACATTACTTACACATAACTCCTGGACAAACACCTGCAACTGGCATTTTCCTTCATCTTCAGTATAATATTTCCAAAATGGGAAGATACACACATATGATTTAACAACATCAAATGCGATAGATGCTAAACTACAACTAGCTGGTTGTGCTTCCTCCATAGGAATAGGCGTACTAACTAGTGGAGTTGGGGATCGCCATGATAGTACTGGCCCTATGGGCACTGGAGCTGCCTTACTAACTGCTCTTGTTCGGGAGCTCTATGGTGGAGATGGTGTTGTGTCAATAGGAACTGGGTTACTATCGGCTGGGGTTGGGGTTAGATTGGGTGAAGCTGGTTCTCTGTCCATTGTAGTAGGGGTACAATCTGCGAGAGTTTGGGTTATGTGTGGTAGGGCTGGTTCTTGTGCATGTACAACCTGGGTGCTATCTCCACCAAGAGGTAGCACTGTTTTATTTGAAGACCGTGTTTTTAGTCCGCTAGATACTGGCATCACCCGCTCCAATTCAAATGGCTGATAAACAGGAAACATAGTTGAATGTATAGACATTGTATGAGAGACAGATGCAATAGATAGTGTGGAAAAAAGAGGGCATGAAATAGTTGACATGTATATTGTTTAACTAAAATGGATAGCATGACATAATTTCACATATATGATGTCTATCTAAACTGGATAGCATAGCATAACATAATTCAAAGATATGATGAATAACTAAACAGGATCGCATGACATAATTCACCTACATGTTATCTAAGTAATCAGGATCGCATCATTTAATTCACATATGTGATTTATATGCTAAACAGAGGGCATTCAATATGATGTCTGAACTAAGAACATGGTGTTGAATATTGTGTATATGATGTCTAAACTATGCAATGCAAGACACCGTATGCATGATATGAGCAGTATAAATGTGCCAAGTTAGAGCATACACCTTAGTGGGGGAATAGGACTGGTCATCTGTCTCTGAATCCATCTCTGAGGAACTATCGGGACACAACAAGAGATCTGCTTCGACAGATAGCACTGTCTGCTCTGAAGGCCTTGTTTTCACTCAAGATTTTTCCATCTCCCACCCAAATGGCCGATTCACAGGAAGAGTAGTTTAATGTACAAACATTGTCGACAAATGGAAATGTAATGAAGAAAAGGATGGGCAAGATATCATTCAAATATATGATGCCTGGTTAAACAGGATGGCATTGCACATTTCACATATATTATGGCTGGCTAAAAGACATGAGACTGCATAATTCGCATATATGATATAGAAACTAAACAGGTGGCATTACAGGACATGTCTAAACTAAGCAGATGACATATATGATGTTAAAAGTAAGCATTGCAAGGCAACATATGCATGATATGACTAACATCATCATGCCAAGGTCGAGCAAACACCTTGGGGGTAAATAGGAGTGGTCAGCGGCGTCTGAATCCGCCTCAGAACAGATATCTTCCTTTGGATTACAATCTAGAGAGGGGTGGGAGGGTTTGCCATTGAACCCACCATGGAGCGATGTCTGCATGACATTGTATTGCCGTGCAAAACTCTTCTCTTTTTCTATACATGTTCAGCATGACTGTGTACAATATCTGACATGCATATGAAAAAAATATGGTGAGATTATGTAAGGAGAGCATGCAGAAATTTAGAGTGATGGTAACAACTAGTGGATCGATGTTTTTCCATTGAACCTAAATAGCCCTAATGGATCGACGTGAATGTATAGTAATAAGTGATGCAACAAGTGTACAACCTATACAACCTCTATGCCGTAGCCGTGTCGACCTCAGCATCATTGGGTTGGTCGCTGAAGTAGTTGAGGCAGAGGTGGTTGTCGGAGGTGTGGAGGAAGATCTGAGGAATCTGTAGACAGCGTCCAGGGCACTGCTCTATTGTGATGGATCATTCTATCGTTGGAGCAGCTCCGGTGAGCCATAAGACGTCAAGGCTGAAGCAGCACAAGACAGACATCATCAATCTTAAGTGGGAATCTAATAGCATCTCCAATAGATGATGTAAAATGGATGTAAAATTAACATCACCAAAAACCACCTGACTACAACAGATGAGGTAAAAACTGTTGACTCTGAACTTAACTGTCGAAACTGAAATTTACTGTGGAATCTGAATGCTACTGTCAAAACTAAACGCAATGGTAGCAGAGAGGCACTTGACATGCAGTTTAGGGAGGGCCTGCAGTTCATCTTCAACCTGCACCCCCCTGAGCCGCCAGCCACCACCGGCCGAACCGCCGGCCCCAGCGCCGCCTCGCCGCCCCGAAACAACTCGCCACCGCTGCCCCGGCC
>NC_057794.1:163893928-163904786 GCF_018294505.1 Triticum aestivum
AGTAGGCAGAGGCGAGGCGTGGCGCGCGCCCGAAGAGCGCCGGCCACCTCCTGCTTCGCCGTGGCAGCCTCCCTGCCTCCCTCCTCGACGCCCGGAGACGCCACGCCACCCCCTCGGACCCCTCTCACTCTTCCTCGAGGCCCCGCCCCTCTGCTCTTTCTCTCTCGCCCGAACCCGAACACAGCCGTCGCCGCCGACTAGAACCACCGCGGCCACAGGCCCTCCCCCGCCTCGCCAACGTGTTCATGGCCTCCGTTTCGACCTCCTCGTCCTCCCCGTCGACTCACTCGACGCCGGATGCCTCAAAACACCGTCACCGGCCTCTTCTTCATCGCCGGCCGCCGCGGATCCCCATCATCGACTCGTCGCCGTCCGGCCTTCCCCGAGCCTGCTTCGGCGTCCGCTGCAACCGCCGTGAGCCACCGGACCTTTTCCCCCTCTCCGTTCCCTCTCTGGCACACCGTAGCCGCCTCGCCCCTTTCGCCCGACTGCGTCGCCGCCTGCACTCACCGCCGACACGACTCCAGCGACCATTTGGTCCGGGCGTCGTGTCCAACATGCTCGCTGCCTCGCGTAGCTGCTGTAGGTGCCACGAACGCGATACCACGGCCGCAGCAGCCCCGTAGCCAGAAACAACCGAACGCCGGCACCGCCTCGAGCTCGTTTCCGGCGAGCTCCGGCCGTCCCCGCTGCTGCCGCAAGCCTCCCTGGATGCGGGCGAGCCCCAGCTCCACGCGCGTGCACTCGGCCGGCCGTTTGGTCGCCGGAGACGCAAACCCGAGGCTCGCCACCGCGGCTGGCCTTGCCGGCGTCAAGCCGCCGGTGGGATTGACCCATTTTGACCACGGCGGGACCCCCCCCTGTGTCCATGACATGTGGGGCCGGCCTGTTAATTAGACTAGGATTAGTGCTAACTAAATATTAGTTAGTTTAATAGACACTGACAATGGGCCCCAGGCCGCTAACTAAATTAGATTAGTTAGGTTAGTCACTGACGGATGGGACCCACAGGTCAGGGGTTGACCGAACCGTGCCCGTTGACCTGCTGAGGTCAGCATGAGGTCATGCTGACGCAATAATTCCTTTCTGGAATTAAAATAAATTAGGAAATGATTTATAATTTCAGAAAATGCCAAAAACTTCCAAAATTCATAGAAAATTAACCGTAACTCCAAATTAAATAAATTATATATGAAAAATTATCAAAAAAATTCAAGGAATCCATCTGTACCATTTTCATGCATGTTAGAACAACTTATCACTACTGTTTAGAGCAAATGAAGTGAATGACATTTAAATAATCACATATGGAGTTTGAATTTGAATCTTGTATTCAAACCAACTTCATTTAATCTGTTGCTAGTTGCATTAGCTCAAAACACATTCATATTGCCATGTCATGAGCATGCATCATATTGTGCATTGCATTGATTGTATTTCTTCTTTGTTGCCGGTATTTGTCCCCTCTCGATAGACGTGATACCAATGATGTGATCGTTGACACTGATGAAGACTCAATGTTTTCTTCAGAAGTGACAGGCAAGCAAAACCCCCTTGTTCATTCCGATACAATCCCACTCTCTCGCTCCTGCTCTCTTTTACTGCATTAGGACAACAACGACATATTTGATACTTGCTGCGGTAGCTGAACCCCTTTATCCTTTGCATGACCTGTCATTGCCACAGTAAATAGATGAAACCCACTAGCATGAGTAGGAGTTGTTTGAGCCCTGATGTGCCTACTCATTCATGCTTGTTTGTCATGCCTGCTACTGCTTAGAGTTGAGTCAGGTCTGATTCATCGGGGATGAATCAGAGGCGTGTGAACATGTCCTACTATGTGTGAGCTAAGTGTGTGAACACGATTTGGTAAAGGCAGCGGTGAGAGGCCATGTAGGAGTACATGGTGGGTTGTCTCATTGCAGCCGTCCTCAGGAACTGAGTTCTGTGTTTGTGATCCATGACCAGCTACTACCACACATTGGAATGCTTAAGTGCCCCTCTCGACTTATTAATCAACATGATCTCTGTCCAGGAGTTGCAACTAGTTTCTGGTGTTTGTAGGTAGTGTTAGTAGTCTACCAAGTGGCACCCGGTACAGGTGGGCTTGGGACAGACTAGGCACCGTGGCACGGTGTACCAAGTGGCACCCGGTTGGTGGGCTTGGGAACCCTGCTCACATCGTTTGGGGCCGTGAGCGACACCCCGGCCGGATCTCCTTGCGGATGGAACCCGAATAGGCGATAAACCTGGACGAGAGACTTGTTCGGTTAGTCAGGTCGTGGCCGACTCCCTCGCCCGGCTTCCGCTTGAAGGTTGCCGAGGTACATGACGTGTACAGGGCGGTAAGTGGCGAGAGCGTGTGTGAAGAAGTACACCCCTGCAGGGTTATCATTATCTATTCGAATAGCCGGATTCCTCGGATATGGAAACGTGGACCCCTTGTACAGTTCATAGACAAGTGAAAGTGGATACTCTAAAATACGCAAGATAAGCGTGAGTGCTATGGATGGCGTTCTCGTAGGGAGACGGGAGCGGATCCATAGTGGTGTATTGATATGGTGAATATGTGGACTCGTGTGCGCCACCTCAAAAGAGTTACTTGCAGTCGTAGTTCAGGATAGCCACCGAGTCAAAGCTGGCTTGCTGCAGTCAAACTCCACCATCCCCTTTGTTGATAATGAGGCATATGTAGATAGATCTGATGTAAGTCTTGTTGGGTACATTTGTACTCACGTTTGCCCATTTTATGTTTTGCAGAGAGACTTCAGTCTCACTAGTAGTTCCGCGTGGACTTCGACATTTAGCTTGATACCTCAGCTATGATCTTGTGCCCTCGGCAGGATCTGATAAATAGTCAGGCTTCTCAGCCCTTTTCATTTATAGATGTCTGTACTCAGACATGATAGCTTCCGCTTGTGCTTTGACTTGTATGTTCTGATTGTTGGGTCATGAGACCCCTGTTTGTAATATCTCGCTCCTCGGAGCCTATTGAATAAACTACTTGAGTCGTAGAGTCATTTTGTGATGCCATGTTGTATTGCACATATCGAGCGTATTGTGTGTATGTTATTGAAATGCTTGGTATGTGTGGGATCTGACTATCTAGTTGTTTATCTTTAGTAGCCTCTCTTACCGGGAAATGTCTCCTAGTGTTTCCACCGAGCCATGGTAGCTTGCTACTGCTCCGGAACACTTAGGCTGGCCGGCATGTGTCCTTCTTCGTTCCTGTGTCTGTCCCTTCGGGGAAATGTCACGCTTTGAGTACCGGAGTCCTGTTAGCCCGCTACAGCCCGGTTTACCGGAGTCCTGCTAGCCCAGTGCTACAGCCTGGACCCATTTGCTAATGACCGACACGTTCGAAGCTGGGTCATGGATGCCTGTCCCTGTAAGTCTGTGCCACTTTGGGTTTACGACTAGTCATGTCAGCCCGGGCTCTTTATCATATGGATGCTAGCGACACTATCATATACGTGAGCCAAAAGGCGCAAACGGTCCCGGGCAAAGGTAAGGCGACACCCGTGGGGATACCGTGCACGAGGCCGCAAAGTGATATGAGGTGTTACCGGCTAGATCGGTGTGACATCGAGTCGGGGTCCTGACAGCTGGGTTGAGTGAAGATGTACTTGAGACTCTTATGATCAGTGAAGATGTCCACTTTCCTTCCCAACAAGAGATGTCTCCATGTTAAAAGAGCATGGACAACTGCTGCCAACTCGAGGTCATGTGTGGGGTAGCTCTTTTCGTTGGGATTCAACTGGCGAGAGGTATAGGCCACAAATTTCTCCTCTTGCATCAACACAGCACAGATACCCTGTAGGGAAGGATCATAGAAAACTTCGAATTGTTTGGATTCATCAGGAGGAGTCAGAACTGGAGTTGTGACTAACTTCTCTTTGAGGGTGTTGAAAGCGATGCCACATTCAGGCGTCCATACATACTTCACATGCTTCTGGAGGAGGTTGGAAAGAGGCTTTGCAATCTTAGAGAAATTCTCAACGAATCTTCGACAATAGCTTACAAGCCCAAGGAAGTCGCGGAGCTGCTTCACATTCTGAGGCGGTTCCCAATTCACCATTGCAGACACCTTCTCAGGATTAACAGCTATGCCCTTGGTGGAGATGATATGCCCAAGGTAGAGAACCTCATCAAGCCAAAACTCGCACTTTGAAAACTTCGCATAGAACTGATGTTCTTTGAGTTTGTCCAACACCAATCTCAAATGCTTAGCATGATCCTCCTTGTTCTTGGAAAAAACCAAAATATCATCGAGATGCACCAAGACGAAGTCATTTGTGTAAGGGTTGAAGATGAAGTTCATCATGCGAGAGAATGTTGGAGGAGCATTGACAAGGCCGAAAGACATGACAGTGTATTCGTATGAACCATAGCTTGTTCTGAATGCTGTTTTAGGGATATCTTGTTCACGAATGTGAATCTGATGATAGCTCATACGGAGGTCAAGCTTGGAGAATACTTGAGCACCTTTGAGTTGTTCAAATAGATCATTGATGTTGGGAAGTGGGTACTTGTTCTTTATGGTCTTCTTGTTCAATGGACGGTAGTCGACACAAAGTCGGTCTGTGCCATCCTTCTTCTTGACAAAAAGAACACCACAACCCCATGGAGAAGAACTCGGTCGGATCAGACCCACACGCTCTTGTATATCGAGTTGTTTCTTCAGCTCCTTCAACTCTTCTGGTCCAAGCTTGTAAGGATGTTTGCAAATAGGTTCCGTGCCAGGCTCAAGATCGATGACGAATTCAACTGGCCGGTGAGGAGACATTCCTGGATGCTCTTCTGGAAAGACATCTTGATATTCACAAATGACTGGAATCTGAGAGATGGCATTCAACTCGCCCTTCTCATTGAGAGAAAACAGTCGAATGGTATCGTCACGAGCGGCATAGATGATCACATCCTTAGACGAGTGTGTCAATTGAATCTGCATGGCAGCACAATCAAGCTAAGCCTTGTGCTTAGAAAGCCAGTCCATGTCGAGAATTAGATCAATATCCGAGTTACCAAGAACCATTGGAGAGGACAGGAATTTATAATCTCCCATCTTGATAGAAACGTCCGGAGCCATCATTTTGGTGTTCATGAACAAACCCAGAGAGGACACCGCTATCGGCTTAGGCAAATCGATAGTATGCAAATCGTGCATGGATGCAAAAGGCTTCGATATGAATGACAAGAATGCACCAGTATCAAAAAGAACTCTTGCAGGAATACCATTAACAGGAAGATTACCCATGATCACTTCTGAAGAGTCCTCTGCCTGAGCTGCGTTCATCATGTTGACCTTTGCAGACTTGGGATTATGCTTGACCACTGCATTGCTGGCAGATCTCATAGGAGGAGGAGGCGGAAGGTGCCTATTGTTGAAGCATTTGTTTGCATAGTGAACCTTCTGCTGATACTTGTTGCAAGTAACCTCTGAGAGCGGACGGTGATACGGAGCACTTGACCTTGGAGCATGAGACGGTGCTTTGTTCTGATAGCCTGGGTTGTGTGGGTGGGAAGATCCATTGCCACCTTTACTCTTCTGCTGATAAGGCTGACGGAACGGAGGAGGAGGAGGCAACCAGAACTTTTGCTGCTTAGCTGCCACTTGAGTTGAAGATGAAGAAGGAGTTGCATCCCTGACTCTCTTCTTAGAAGCATCGCATTTGAGCTGAGAAGCCTCTTGCTTTAGTGCCATGTTGTAGAACTCATCATACTTTTTCGGCTCAAAAAGCATGATAGCTAGTTGCAGATCTTCTCTGAGGCCACCTCTGAATTAATAAAACATGCTCTTCTCATCAGGGATGTCTTGTTTAGCAAAGCGAGCGAGCCTCTAAAACAGGATGTTATATTGGTAAACAAACATACTGCATTGCTTTAGATTGTGGAACTCCTCGCGCTTACTCTCAACAACACTTTGAGGAATGTGGTGAGCTTTGAAGTCTTGGCGGAAATCATCCCAGGTAATCACATGACCTCCTCTGGAATCTTTGTATTGTTGATACCACTCAACAGCTTGGTATTTGAGTTGAACGAAGAAAACTTGACAAAGTCCTCAGGCCTGACGTTGCTACACTCAAAATGTTTGCAGATATCCTAGAGCCAATCGTCATAGTTTGTGGCCTCGACACAGTTACTGAAGGACTTCGGCTGGTTTGCGAGGAGCTGGTTGTGGGTAGCAAACTGAGCTTGATTGTTGCCATGGCCTTGATTTCCTTGGTTGCGCTCTTGCAAGAGTTGCATAACACTACTAGAAAAACCCCTACGAATGGCGCACCTAGTATGGCCATTAATGGCGCATCTGTGGTGCGCCATTAACAGCACGCCATTAGTAATTTTTACTGATGGCGCACCACCTGGTGCGCCATTAGTATCTGGTATACTAATGGCGCACCGCGGGTGCGCCATTAGTATAGGCCAGGGTGCGCCATTAGTATGCCTCCCAGGGGCCATGTATATCCAGGTGCTTTGGCATACTAATGGCGCACCACCACTGGATGTGCCATTAGTAACCATGGCATATTAATGGCGCACTTACCAGTGATGCACCATTAGTATGCTTTGTCATACTAATGGCGCACTGTCATGTGATGTGCCATTAGTATGAATATTAGGTTTTTTTATTTCTTTATTTTCTGTTTTTTGCACAGGTTACAAAATGTATAATTTGACAAAATATAGACAGCACACATCAACAACAGATTCATCGAATACAATAGAAGATTAGTCTTTGAATACAATTCATCATATTAGTCTCCAAATACAATTCATCATATTAGTCTCCGAGTTGAAAAGACCGAACAAAGATAGAACATTATATTACAAGTCTCGAGACCGCGAGTAGCGAGTTTGTCTTCACATTACAAGTCGATATCGATCATCTAAACTACCATCACATAGAAGAGAGCTGCGGTCATCACGATGAGCATCATCACGATGAAACTCGTCTTCATCCGGTTCCTCCAACGCTCCCTCCCCTCTCCCGCTAGATAGCGGGCGTATCTAGCTTCGGCCTCGGCCCTAGTGGTGTACCCTTTGTAACTGTTACCGCTGAATCGGTGAACCTGTCTCCGACACTCCTCCCAGTCATCGTAGACTCCGGGAACCTTACCCTTGTACACGACATACGTCGGCATCGCTATGCACTAGCCAAACGAAACGTTAGTACCAATTCACAGACAATACATAAGCAATACATAATTATGCAACAGAACGATCGGAAGAGAAAAGCAAGACATTAATAGCATCGATTACATCTAAGTTGAACGACTCTCGAAACCAAAGAGACATACTACAAGTTCATTAAAGTTTAATTACAACATGAGCCAATCGATGTTTCAGAACTAGACACAGCATCACTGCTTTCGACTCGACTCAAGGGACCGGAGCGTGGATGAAGCCGCCGTCTATCGTGGGAGTCATGAAATAACGGTCGTTGTCAGCCTGCATTTGTAGCATTGTCTCGATGTCACTGTTGGACGGTTGATTTCTAAGGTAGAACTGCCCCGAGGTACGAAGGACATCTTGATGGATGATTTCCGCAAACTCCGACTGGATGCGAAAGAATTCTTGTCGGAGGTCCGCGCCCTGGATTGCCGACACGCTCGCGGCCCAATCTTTGAGTTTACTCGGTAGCAGAAGTTGATGATGGTCCCGTACGATCGCCCGCATGTGATGGATGGCGTAGTAGGCACCCTTCTGACCGCCAGGCGGCTGCTTGATGCAGCAGAACGTCGTATTGTGGGAGAACACGTGCTTGCCGTACTTACGAATAGGCCTGGTGAAGGTGCCTCCAGATTTGGCGTAGCCGGGGAGAACATCATCAAGAACCTTCTTGACATTTGTGTAGTCTACGTTCGACTGACGGTCCGGGTCAAAATACGTGGCCATGGAATATTTGGGGCTTAGGAGGATGAGCGTGCAACGTGTGTCACTGCAGAAAACACGGAATGTTAAAAGAAAAACGATCGAAATGTAAGAATTCATATGTTACGGGCCGGTTGAGGGGAGGACTTACTCGGGAAAGTAAGGCACGAGGAAGTTATCCTTATCTTGGTTTGCCAGAATGACGCCTTCGAGGTAAGAACTCGCGACTTACCGGTCCCCAGCGCTGCCCAAGATCTTGGCATGCATGTAGAAGGGGTCGACTATCACGATGTCCGGGGTCTTGTCGCGAATGATCCGCATCCCCATACTCAGCGAAAATAGCCAAACGAAGGTGTAGTGCAGCGGATGAAGGTTCAACATAGCGTGGATGTCATCAAAACGCAGGACGATCGGACGCCCGATGGAGTTATCCACAAAGCCCTTGCCCTCTGGCACCTTGGCCGCGAAAACTGGGTATGCCACATCCTTCTCCCTGAGACGCCGCTTCTCCAAAGAAAGAACACTGTCATGCAGACTCCGCATAGCACCGGTGGCAGCATTGAGCATATTTGTCGGTAGCATCGCCCTACCCGCCACATGCACCCTCCTCGAGATATCCTACGGTGAAGGTGGCCCGTCCTGAGCACGGATCATACTCGGTGCCGGCTGGCTCGCACCCTTCTTAGTCTTTCTTTTGCGTGCCTTCTTCTTCTCCTGTAATGGGACCGAGTTCTGCTCACAGACCGCCTTCTTGAGTTTGTTGGGGCTGATAATATTTCGCACCTCGCCTATCTGAGGCTCGGTGAAGTCGGCAGCTGGAGGCGTCTCCTGAGAGCTGAACATCAGACGGCGCCTGTTGCAACTTGGCTTCTCCGCGGTACCAGCTAGATCGCACACGTCTTTTGTTGGGTTTGGTTCTTGAGAAGGAGGCCCCATGAAGTCGCCATCGTACCCATGATCGGCAAAGTACTGATTGACGTTGCCAAATGTATCATCGTCGTTGTCATCGTCGTTCTGATCCTGTGCCATATGCATGTTTGGATCCAGTGGCATAGGGATGTCCGGCACCGTTACGGCGGTCTTGCCATGGGGCCGACTTGGCACCGGCACGACTGGCGGTGTTGTCTTTGGGGTGGTGTCCCCCGCCCCCAAACGAATCTGGCTCTTCGGCCAAAGCAGGGGCCAGCTCAGGCAGGCGCTAAGGGTCATCACGTCTTCATCGTCGGCCCCGACGGGTCGAATCGGAGGTAACAAGTCATCGCAGCCTGGCAGCACCCGAACCAGTTGAACCCTGGGTGGCATCTGGGTACCGTGGAACAAGGGGTTGCCCGGTTGAACGATTTTGCCCTTGGCGACATCGACCAACTCATTGTTCACGAAGTGGAGGAGAGTGCACGGAATGAAAGAGTGTATAGTTTTTTCCTTCAAGTGCTGAACATAAATTCAGATTGCATGACTATATACCCATGAAGGCATTTTCACAAAACCATTCATCAGATAAGAGGTAGAAACTCTAGTGGAGCAATGAATGCTTAGTGTTTGGCTGCAGCAGAATGTGCCATTTCCATAGATAACTTGATTTGACCAATATGAACACAACCTTTGAATTTGACCATTCAGTTATCGCCCGGGGTCACTAGGCCCTCCTACTTGTAATTATTGTTAATTTGCAGTTCCTAGCTAGACATAATGTTGTCCCTAACTGTCCCTAGTCTGTTCAAAAGCTATGATGGATCATTTTCTGATTGACTAATATTGTTGCAAATCAGGTTAGTCCTCAGTAGTTACCAACTAAGTCTTTTTGTCCTTCTTTTCTGCAAGTTCAGGTGGGATCTTGTTCAGCAATCACCGCACCAATAAGAAAGAACAGAGGACAGTACACAAAATCGTTTGCTAATTCTCAGAATCTCTGCAACAATGCCTTAGTCAATATTCTTGCTTGATACAATTGTTCTTGGAATAATATATCAACAAAGAGAAACTCCCCACACATTTGATCTTGGTACAAACACAAGTGAAAGAATCTGTTATATATATTGGCCATAGCTTACACCAGAACAGTAGCAACTAAACTTTGATTACTCATTTGGTTGAACCAAAAGTCAAACTGATAAAATCGGAACAAGGATCGATAGTACGCTCAGTTTCACTTAAGATATAAAGTATGGAAACTCCATGTTTACCAGCTTTGCAGTATAGACAGAGCATATTGAAATTTTGCAGCATAGACAGCACAGTTGATAGAAGCTAAATCCAAAGACCAATGCTCAGACCGCTAGATACTGATACTCTTAATACAATAAAAACCGGGAGTGCAAAGCAGAGTAATTGGATACAGACCAATGCATCGACATGATCTGATATTGTATCAATGGAACAAGAGAAACAAAGAATTTGCTAAAATGGCGTGTCACACGCAGACCAGATGATACAGTTTCCAATTCAGCAATTCAGCAAACAAAGAATTCTGCATCTAATCAACTACTCTAGGTATGTACGTACATGGCAGACAAAAACACCTAGCAATAGCAACAAGAGAACATAGTTTCGTCCCTTAGGAAAAAAACACGCCAGAGCATGAGAGATGGAGAGAGCAGAGAGAGAGAGGGGGGGATGATACCTTGACGAGCTCCCCTGATGGCGTGGGTAGTAGGGTCGGGGCAGCGTCCCGGGAAGAACTAGGCACACGCGGTCCGAGGTGCGTGCAGCCTACGCGCGAGAGGAACCAGCATCATCAGGGAACCTTGACGGCGGCACAATCGAACAAAGGGGGAGGGGGAGGAGAAGAGGACCTTGCGAGACCTTCAATGGCGGGGTCGCGGGAGAGAAGAAGCACGCGAGCAGCGGCGTGGTCGATGGGAGCAGCTCGAGCAGAGGTGGCGGCGGATCTGGCCGGCGTCGAGGGCGGCGGGGCGGCGGCGTCGGGAGAGGAGAGGGGAAGGGGATCGAGGGCGAGGGCGAGGGCGAGGGAGAGAGAGGGGATCGA
>NC_057794.1:163905210-163907423 GCF_018294505.1 Triticum aestivum
TAATATTTTTTTATAAGACAGTAATAATTTTTTTAAAAATATCATCAAACAGTAATGCCGGTGGAGCGGGGGAGGGTGCGCGGGGTGCGGGGGGCCGGTGGACCGGGGGGTGCTCGGCGGCGAGGGGGACCGGATCTGGCGAGGTGGGATAGCGATCGAGATGGAGGGGATCGAGATCGAGTGTCCATGAAATTTAAAAATATTCATGATAGTTCAAAAAGTGCCCATGAAATACAATCGAGAAATGAAGGCTACGATTTAAATACAATCGATCTTAGCTAGCTATCTGTTAACAATCTTCTTGCCCTTCTTTTTCGCAAATGGAGTTCTTTTGTGGAACAGACGTCCTTTAGGTAGGGTGGTCCTGCTTCTTCTTGTGGTGTATGCTGCTACTTCATCATCGTCGTCATGTTCGATCCTCGGGTCGCCATACTTGTCGAAGTCTTGCTCATTGGCTACTCCATCCATTCCGATGATCTTCCTTTTGCCTCTCCTCACGACAACACGACTGGTCTTTGACGGGTCGGTAATGAAGAAGCATTGGTCCACTTGGGAAGCCAGTACCCATGGCTCATTTTTCGCGGTGACGTTTGCGCCCGCGGTCTTGGATTTGGCTTCGGGTATAACCATGGTGGTGAAATACTGGTCTTCTTTTTGGACTCTCTTGGCCCATCTGACACGGAACATCGGGACCTTCTCTCCAGCGTAGCTCAGCTCCCAGATCTCCTCGATCCTTCCGTAGTATCTGTCCTTGTCGTTACTGGTGTAGGATTCCATCATTACCCCGGAGTTCTGATAACCATCGCTCTTCATGTCCTTGGCCTCGGTGTAGAATGTGTAGCCGTTGATATCGTACGCCTCATAGGTCATCAGGTTGTGCTCGGCGCCCTATGACAAGGCGAATATGAGTTGTTCTTCCGTGGAAGAATCCTCATGTAAAGGGTACGACAGAAGCTTCTGCTTGAACCAACACGTGAAACATGAGTTGTGCTCTTTGAGTATATCTCCGTCCGTCCTCTGTTGGCCTCGGTCATTGTACGTCTTCTTAATAAAGGTTTTGTGCTCTACCACCCAAGGATCGACCACGTCTATGTGTTGTAGCGCGACTAGGTTTGCTCTTTCAAAGTCGGAGAGTCGACCCTCGAAGTCGACATGCATTTCACGGCGACCCTCACGGTGACCCCATCCAGCGAGCCTGCCGAGGTGCCTGTTGACGGGCAGACCAACGGGGTTCTCGATGCCTAGATAATTCGTGCAGTAGGAGATGAACTCTTCGGTCAGAAAGCCCCTGGCTATGCTTCCCTCTGGACGTGACATGTTGCGAACGTATCCTTTGATGACACCATTCATCCTTTCGAACGGCATCATGCTGTGCAGGAACTTCGGCCTGAGTTGGATGATATCCTCCACTATATGGACCAGCAGATGCACCATAACATCGAAGAATGCGGGCGGGAAGTACATCTCAAGCTCGCATAGTATCACCATGATCTCTTCCTGTAGCCTTCTGAGTTGCCTCACGCCAATCGACTTCTGAGAGATGACGTCGAAGAAGTTGCATAGGCCAAATAGCGTTTCACGGACGTGCGCGTCCATGATCCCACGGATTGCAACTGGAAGTATCTGCGTCATCAGCACGTGACAGTCGTGAGACTTCATCCCGCTGAACTTCTGCTTCGCTGGGTCTAGGTATCTGCTTATCTTCCCCGCGTAACCGTAAGGAAGTTTTACTCCTAGGTATCTGCTTTCTTCCTCTTCTTGTATCGAGTGACACCGCACACCGGACATATGGTAGACTCCGCGTGCTCGTCCCGATAAATGATGCAATTGTTCATGCACACATGGTATTTCACGTGCGGTAAATCCAGAGGACACACAATTTTCTTCGCCTCCTCCAAACTGGTCGGGCACTTGTTCCCCTTGGGAAGACATTCGTGCCAGAATGACATGTTCTCGTCGAAGCATGCGTCGGTCATTTTGTGTTTTACCTTCATCTCCAGAGCCATGAGCGTTACTTTCAGGCGGGTATCCTCGGGCCTGCATCCTTCATACAATGGAGTAACCGCGTCTAACTCAAGTTGATCCATCTTGGCTTTCTCTCGGGTGGCAGCTCTTGCGTTATCCGTCTGCTTGAGAAGCAGCTCTTGAATATGAGGGTCCTGCACCCAGCCCATCGATGGTCCAGCGTCGTCTGCTCCGCCGGCATCATCATC
>NC_057794.1:163907861-163913499 GCF_018294505.1 Triticum aestivum
GTGGTTGTCTTGCTGCCCTTCCTCATTTCTTGCCCGGCCCCCATGGACGACTTCGTAGTCATCTTCATCACCTTGCCACCGATAGCCATCCATGAAACCACGCAAGAGCAGGTGGTCCCGCACCTGCCCGGAATCCGGGTCCGCAATAAGGCTATTCAGCTTGCATCTTCGACACGGACATCTTATCTCTGTCTTGTTCTTTTGAAGCATCTCGGCCTTCATGGACCTCAAAAACCTATTCACGATGCCTTCGGTCATCGTGCGAACCATGGTCGCCTGCGGGGTAGAGCAAAACAATATTTTAGAACCAAGAAAAAATTTGGTATGACTTTCCCTAAAAATAGGACCAAAAAGAATGCTTAATGCCAAAATTCTCGCCGAAACGGAAATGAATCAACATTTTGGCAAAATATTGGCAACTATCGCAATTCAAATACTGGTACACCTCCAAACACAAACACATATGAAACACCACAAACATATGCAACACCACGAACATACATAGATCTAGCTAGGCCATAAAAAGTGCATGTGCACATTGTTGTAGGGAGAACAACATAAATATAGCTTCCCCCCTTACTTACCTAGCAAAACAAGGTAACTTAACCACTTAATTTGAATGAATCTATGGTGGAAATGAGGTGAAAAAGAGGAGGCACCCAAGACAAGGAGGAGGCGGTGGAGAGAATGAAGTGGGGAGAAAGTGAGTGTGGGAGGAGAGGCTGTCCAAAATATCTTGTTGCTGCCCACTTACTAATGGCGCACCAGCAACAAATGCGCCATTAGTAATCCAGGTTACTAATGGCGCACCCCCTGGTGGTGCGCCATTAGTACTTTTGCAAAAAAAGGAATAAAAACAATAATAAAAAAATAACATTAGTGGCGCACCTTCTGGCTGGTGCGCCATTACTAGTTACAACTAGTAATGGCACACCACCAGTGGATGCGCCATTAGTATGTTTGGACAGGCGCACTAGTTCAAAAAAAAAATTGGTACTAATGGCGCACCGTGGGCAGGGTGCGCCATTAGTAGTTTCAACACTAATGGTGCATCAGAAGGTGGTGCGCCATTAGTATATACTAATGGCGCACCACATGTCTGGTGTGCCATTAGTGTCATTTCCATCTATAGCCCTTTTCCTAGTAGTGTAAGCATCTGCATGTTGGCGTTGGTGGCGGCCATGAAAGCTTGCCATGCCTCCGGAGGTGGAGGTGGTGGCGGAGGTTCCGGATTCTGATGCGTTGGAGGAGCCATCCTGAAGAGGGTGACATCCGTTAGCATCTTGAAAGACATATATTCAAGCTGAATCAATGGATCGAAATTGAAACATATAGCCTTAACATTCGAACAAGAATGAACGAATGAATTCCAAAGTAAATGATCACACTTCCATAAATTGAGAAGCCACTTAGATGAAGATAGATGAATAAAACAACAAGGTATGGACATGAACAAATAATTGGTAAGGATTACCCAATCACAAACCAAATATCTGTGGGAAGAAATACTAGAACTACAAGAATTCCCACCTATGAAACTCCCGAAACTTTATGGTTATGCAATAGGTGTTGGGGATACAGGGGAAGCATAATATCTCACCCAAAACTAGCAAATCCTACATCCAGCTGTATCCATCCTTCAACACATAACCAAGAAAACTTCAGAAATCATTTACCTCAACCTTTGAAAAGCATCCGTTATACGAGTTATGGCAATACTCCCGAACTCCCGCCCCAGTACTGGGTGGCATCGAGGTTATCTCACCAACAACTCCATAAAAGAGATTTTCGATGTCGGCGAACTCAGGTATTCCAGAACTGCAATGACAAAATTGTGACGACAACACCTCGGAGCTCAACTCTCTGGGACACTGCCACAACCCCTAAATGTTAGGAGGCACCAAGAACAATGTTCTCGTCACAAAACCATTGGGACGATTCCAAGATACCCGCGTGATCCTAAATTTGTTTTAGTGAAATTTGAGGAGAGACGAGTCAAAACTCTACGTCAGGAAGCCTCACCAGAGCAATGAAGGGACTGAGGAGTAAAAAGAATCCTACTCTCCGATATATATAATCCTATAAGACTCAAAACATTTTTCTAGACTTAACAACGCCAGCGATTCGATCAAGCAGGGGGCTCCTAAGTCAGGGAAGGCTCTGATTACCAACTTCTAACACCCACAATGCGGCTATATCTCCCACGTGTCAGAGCACGACTTAGAGGCATAACCGCATAGTAGGCATGTCGCAAGAGGGGTAATCTTTACACATCCCATGTACGGAATAAGATAGAGATAAAGAGTTGGGTTACAATCGCCACTTCACACAATACATAAATATAGCATTACATCATCCATAATACAATCAAGGCCCGACTACGGAACCAAAATAAAGACAACCCCAAATGCATAAGATCGCCGATTGCCCCAACTGGGCTCCACTACTGATCGTCTGGGAAGGAAACAGAGTAACGTCTTGAATCCTCGTCGAACTCCCACTTGATTTCGGTCACATCCCCTGTACTAGCATCATCGGCACCTGCATCTAGTTTTGGAAGTAATCTGTGAGTCACGGGGACTCAGCAATCTCACACAGTCGCGAGACTATTCAAGCTTATGGGTAGGAAAAGGTAGTGAGGTGGAGCTACAGCAAGCACTAGCATATATGGTGGCTAACTTACGCAAATGAGAGCGAGAAGAGGAGCAAAGCACGGTCGAGAAGCTATAAGATCAAGAAGTGATCCTAGAACTACTTACGTTCAAGCATAACACGAGACCGTGTTCTCTTCCTGGACTCCGCTGAAAAGAGGCCATCACGGCTACACACGCTATTCATTCATTTTAATTAAGTTAATTGTCAGGTTTTCTACAACCGGATATTAACAAATTCCCATCTGCCCGCGGGCATGGCTTTCGAAAGTTCAAAACCCTACAGGGGTGTCCCAACTTAGACCATCACAAGCTCTCACGGTCAACGAAGGATATTCCTTCTCCCAGGACGACTCGATCAGACTCGGAATCCCGGTTTCAAGACATTTCGACAATGGTAAAAGAAGACCTGCAAAGCCACCCGAATGTGCCGACAAATCCCGATAGGAGCTACACATATCTCGTTCTCAGGGCACACTGGATGGGCAAGACGTCGGGTTGGCATAGACCCTGGTTGCCCAGGGGGCACTGGACATCACCCAGTTTGGACCAACACTTAGAGAAGCACTGGCCCTGGGGGGGGGATAAAATAAAGATGACCCTTGAGTCCGCGAAACCCAAGGGAAAAAGGCTAGGTGGCAAATGGTAAAACCAAGGTTGGGCCTTGCTGGAGGAGTTTTATTCAACGCGAACTGTCAAGGGGTTCCCATTATAAGCCAACTGCGTAAGGAACACAAAATCAAGGAACATAACACCGGTTTGACGGAAACTAGGGCGGCAAGAGTGGGAACAAAACTAAAAGCATAAGGCCGAGCCTTCCACCCTTTACCAAGTATATAGGTTCCTTAAACTAAACAAGATATAATAATGATATCCCAACAATAAACATGTTCCAACAAGGAACAAACTCCATCATCACCTGCAACTAGCAATGCTATAAGAGGGGCTGAGCAAAGCGGTAACATAGCCAAACAACGGTTTGCTAGGACAAGGTGGGTTAGAGGTTTGACATGGCAATTTGGGAGGCATTATATAGCAAGTGGTAGCTATCGCGGCATAGCAAAAGAGCGAGCAACTAGCAAGCAAAGATAGAAGTGATTTCGAGGGTATGGTCATCTTGCCTGCAAAGTTCTCTGAGTTGACGTAAGCTTGATCCTCGTAAGCATACTCAATGGGTTCCTCGATCACGTACTTGTCCCCCGTCTCTACCCAAAGCAAGAACACAAGCAAAGGAAACAACAATCAACCACGATGCAATGCGCAAACAACATGATGCAAAACATGGCATGATATGCGGGATGTGCTATGCAATGCATATGCGTGCTCCGGAAGGAAAATATTGAACCAGGCATCAACTTGGCAAACCAAGTGCGCCTCTTGAAAGATGAGTTGATTTCAGTCGAAATCGATATAAAGATCGCCGGCATTGGATGCACAGTTTGCAAATGGCAAGCAAAACAAGAATGACACAATTCTGCGATTAACAGCAGATGCCATCTAAAATGCAACAAGAAACTAAGCTACTGCACTCTAACATAGCAACAAAGCACATGGCAGTGACCTACTCAAGATACTTGACAAAATATGAGCACTGAGCTATGGCTAAATCACACAAGAGCAGGTTCAAACAAGCATGGCAAAAGTGCAAAAGATATCAGCTTCACAAACTTAGTGAAAATACTGACATGTCAGGAATTAACATCAGGAAGCAATATTTAGAGCAAGATATCAACATGCTACTGGAACAGAACATAGCAGTACAAGGAATGGCGTGAATCTACTCAAAGAATATAACAAAAGTCCCTTAATGACCATAAGCCAAAAAGGACCAGAAGATATGATGGAACCCATGTAAACATAGCAAGTTTCGTTAACAGATTCAGACTTAGCAGAAACTGGACATGGAAAAAACAAAATTATGAAGGCATGTTTGCGAGCTCAATGCACTCATCACAAGGCATTTCATGACAAACTAAGCATACTACTAGCAAGAAGACATGATAAAGAAGCTAACCAAGGCAAAAACCATCTCATAGCATGCATGGATCAAATACAACAACCTTGGCAAAATTGATTAACACGTAAACAATCTGCCAGGAATATTTTATAGCAAAAGTAGAGCAAGATTGAGTCATGCTAGGTTACTCCATAAATGCAAACAAGGGCATGGATGGATAGAACATAACCATATGTCAAAATCATCCTTACTGAACATACTCAAAAGACGCATGAATCTCACTGTGGCAACATGAATACATGGCATAAAAATAACAGCAGGGAAATGACTTAGTTGAATTCTAAGTCCCTGAAATCAGCAATATTACGGGAGGTACTTTGCATGCAAGTGCTAGTCACCACATTGGTCCCAAAAATACATGGCATACACCCCTGTAAAGATGGCATGGCATAGCCCAAAACACATGTAGAGCTCATGCCCATATGCAGCAGACAATAAACATGGCAAAAATAACAAATGCTCATAAACTGATTAGGGCATCAATATGGACTCAAACAAGCAGGGTGCAATGGAACAAAATGAAGAGGACATCCTGATGAACAATTTGATATATGGCACGCGCAAAACGGAGCTACGGATGAGGAGTTATGGCATGATGAATAGTGCTTGAAATGTAACAGAAAAGGACTTAGAGAGAATTCGAATTCAACCCTAGGGTTCCAGATCCAGATCAGGCGCGCTGAACAAGGTTCACCGGAGGCTTCGCCGGAGTTGGGGAAGGAGGGGGCCGGAGTGAGCTCGCCGGCGTGCTTGGACGGAGGCGAGGTGGCGGAGAGGGGCGCCGGAGTCTGCGCGAGGCCAGACGGCGGGATGTGGTGGCGCAGGTGAGGCGCTGCGGCGGCGCCGGGCGACGAGCGTCGGGCGAAGGTGGTGGAGGGCGGAGTTAGGCGACGAGCGCTTGGCGAGGAGGCGGCGACCGACGAGGAGCTCGCGGGCGGCGATGCGAGGAGGCGGGCGCCCGCGGGTACGG